>NC_057798.1:692244710-692260316 GCF_018294505.1 Triticum aestivum | reverse complement strand
GACAAGTTTTGCCGACAGTAGCTGACGGCAAAGAACGGCTGACGTTAAAGACATACTTTGCCGTCTATAGAAAAAAGCACAGACGACAAAGAATCTTTGCCGTCTGCATTTTTTTACAGACGGCAAAGAGAAAACACAGCCCACGGATCGATCCCACGGATCGATGATGTGGCACCAATCCGCGGCGCCCACACCCGCCTCTCTCTCTCTCTCACCACGCGCAAACAACCCACGCTGGCTGGCCCACCACCCACTCCACCACGCCTTATCCTTTGCCCAACCCACTCCCTCTCGCAACGCACCACAACCACCCGTCCCTCTTTCTCACGGGGAGCGCCGCCCGCGTATAGCCACCGCCGCGCGCCCCTTCCTCCTCCCGCGTCTCCGACGGAGCACACTGCCACTCGCGTCTGCCTACCGGAGCTCACAGCCGCCTACGGGACCGGCCAACACCCGCCTCTGCCTCCTGCATTCGCCCGCATGTGCCCGCTGGAGCCTACCTCCGCCTGCATGGCCGGCAGGCGCCCGCCTCCGCCTGCGTCCGAGCGCCACCGGGCGCATCCCGCCTCCGCCCGCGTATGGACGCCGCCGCGCACCCCTGCCTCCTCCCGCGTCTCCGATGGAGCACACCTCCGCCCGTGTCTGCCTACCGGAGCCCACAGCCGCCTGCGCGACCGGCCAGCGCCCACCTCGACCCGCGTGTGCCCGCTGGAGCCCACCTCTGCCCGCGCCACTGGCCGCCGCCACCGCTCGCCCCACCGGTCGTCACAGGGAGCAGCACCAGATGCGGAGTGTCGCTGCGCTCGCCCCCATCGGGTACAGGACGCCGAGCGGCTCCATGGCCCACGCGGCTGCCGAGGGGCGCTGCCCCACGCCCGGTGTAGTCTGCAGTAGGGCGCCAGAGCTCTCGAGCCCTCTTTCGCTGTAGCATTGATGTGTAAATCGATTGTGAAAATTGTTGATGTTGAGTTCTATAAATTGATCTATAAAAAATGCTGTAGATGCGAATTTTTGATGATCAGATGTTCTATGAATCGATATAGTAATTTTGTTGTGTAAATCGATCTATAAAGAATGCCATGGAGAATGTTTTGATGTTTAGTTGTCCTATGAATTTTTTAAATTAAAAAAATCTTTTGCCCGTCTGTAAAGTAGTTCGGCTTACGGCAAAGATTGTGTTTTGGCTGACGGCGAAGATGTTTCTTTGTCGTATGTCACTGAGATTGGCTGACGGCAAAATCCTTGCCGTCTTCCCGATGAAAAGCTGACGGCAAAGTATTCTTTGCCGACTTATCTTTGCCGTCTGAGTTTGCCGTCTGCTTCCTCACGGCAAAATCTTTGCCCTCTGGATTTAGGTCTTTGCCGTCTGTGATCCACAGACGGCAAATTACCTATTTCCTGTAGTGTTTGCTGAACTTGGTGTACAGTTGATGTTTCTTGAGTTCTCCTAGTACATCCCTGAGATGCTCGGCGTGCTCTTTTGGTGTCTTGGAGTATATCAGAATATTATCGATGAATACCACAACAAATTTGTTAATATACTTCATAAATACTTTGTTCATGAGGTGAACAAAATATGCGGGAGCGTTTGTTAGTCCAAATGGCATTACTGTGAACTCATACAGCCCATATCTGGAGGTGAAGGCTGTCTTGGGAATATATTCTGTTCGCACTTTTAATTGGTGGTATCCCGATCTCAAGTCAATTTTTGAGAATACTTTGGCCTGTGCAAGTTAATCAAATAAATCATTTATCCGTGGCATTGGGTATTTGTTTTTGATTGTGACCGTGTTAAGAGCTCGGTAGTCAATACACAATCTCAGTGTCCCATCCTTTTTCTTGGCAAATAAAATTGGAGAACCCCAAGGTGAGGAACTGGCTCGTATGTATCCTTTCTCCAATAATTCTTTTATTTGCTTCTTTAATTCTACCAATTCGGATGGTGCCATTCTGTATGGTTTCTTGTAACTAGGAGCAGTTCCGGGTGCTAGCTCAATGCTGAATTCTATATCTCGGTCTGGTGGCATGCCTAGTAGTTCTTCTGGAAATACGTTTGGAAATTCACACACTACTGGAACCTTGTTCAGCTCAGAAACACCCACCTTGTTTAATCTCGGTTGTTGAGGTATTTGTCTCTCTTTGGCTGAAACTTTTATTGTCTTCCCGTGATGGTGTGTGAGGATTACGGTCCGGTTGAAGCAGTCAATAAAACTTTTGTTGGTGGTTAACCAATCCATCCCTAGGATGACATCCAGTCCTTTACTTTCTAATACAATAAGGTTGGCGTAAAACTTCAATCCTTCAAATTCAATAACCACACCTTGACAGTAACTCCGGGTCACTTGCTTAATCCCAGGGGACTTGATGATCATGGATTTTTCCAAGGGAAGCATCGAAAAATTATTTTGCAAAGCAAAACTCTTCGAAATGAATGAGTGAGAAGCTCCAGAATCAAACAAAACCATGGCAGGTATTGTGTTGATAGGGTACGTACGAGTACGATATCTGGGGCGTTCTGTGCTTCCTCTTTGGTCACGTGGTTCAGATGACCCTTCCTATGGTTGTTATTGGGGTTGAAATTGTTTCGCTTGGGTGCTGAATTATTGCCACCACGGTTGGGCTTTGGGGTTGAGTTCCTTGGCTTGGGGCACTGCTTAGCATAGTGCCCTTCTTCTCCACAAGTGTAACAAGTAACGCCTGGGCGATATGTGAACTCCTTGTCCCTTGCATGGAAATTCTTGATTGGGCGTGAATTATTCGTCGGGGTTTTGTGTGTTCCACCCTTCTGAGATTCCGTCTTGCTTCTGTGGTTGCGAGCAAAAGTGGACTGGTCCCTTTTGCGTTTGCGGAAATCTTCCAAGCTGCGTCGCTCATTTTCCAAAGTAATGGCCTTATCCACCAGTGTTTTAAAATCTGGGAAGGTATGCACAACTAGCTGGCATTTAAGTGCGGGTGCCAGGCCTTTCAAGAATTTTTCCATCTTCTTGCTCTTGGTCATACGCTCTTCGTTGGTGTAGCGAGACAGCAGAGTGAATTGGCTGTTGTATTCTGACACTGTCATGGTCCTTTGTTTGAGGTCATCAAATTCTCTCTTCTTGATTTTCATAACGCTTTTAGGAACGTGTGCCCCACGAAAACCTTCTTTGAAATCCTCCCAGGTTATTTCATTTTCGTTGGGGTGCATGTGCAGGAAATTTTCCCACAACGATGCAGCTGCTCCAGTGAGATAATGTGGTGCATACAATACTTTTTCACGGTCTGAACACTATGCAATAATTAATTTTCTTTCCATGTCTCGAAGCCAGTCGTCGGCCTCAAGAGGTTTGTCAGTATGAGAAAATGTTGGTGGACGCGTCTTCTGTAACTCAGACAACTTGGATTGCTGTTGATACTGGCCACGGTGATTTCCAATATTGATGAATTGGTTCATCATTTCCTGGTGTTGTTGCTGACTCTGTTCATAAAGGCGGCATACTTGGGTGAATGCTGTTTCACTATCCTGTTGACTAGACTGTCCCTGTGTGAAATTGTTGTTTGGCGGTGTGCCATAATTTTCCTCTGGTGGGCTTGGCATGGAGCGCGTCCAAGGACGAGACATCTTTCACTCTGGGGATATATTTTGTGAAACTTGTAAGGCAAGAAGGAGAGTCACAAAAGTCATTAAAATCACACATACGGAAAATTTTGAAAACTCTAGGATTTTCTATTTTGGAAGTACACGATTGCGCTCGGAGAAGGAGTATTTCATATCATACATGCGAGCAGTAATTATACAATACACCACTCAGGATATGCGTACATAACCCTGACATGTTATTGAGACTAGTGCACTTCTCCAGACCCTACATGATGCGCAAACAAGCTACTTCTCACAACCTATGTACATAGAAACATATCACACAAGTCAATGCATCGCATGACGGCTAAGCGTACTCAGTCAGAGATGGTGAGGATCTTCCTTGGCCTGCCGAGGGTGAGACGCAGTGAGGCTGGGGACTCAACTTCCTCCTCGCTAATAGGTTCCATACGAGAAGCGCTGCGCTGAGCTGCTGGAGCGGTTGCCATAGGCGGAGTAACGCGAATTTGAGTGGGCGGAGTAGGTGGAATAGCACGAATGGGAGTGGGTGCAATAAGTGGTGCAGAGCGAACGGGAGTGGGTGCAATAACTTGGTTGAACTCTTCGGTGGTAGGCAGACGACGGGCAGTGGCGAGAATGGTAGGTGAATGAGATGTTGAGGACGAGATGAAATTCAGCGGTGGAGCGGTGTGCAGGAGTTCCCTTCTGTTGGCGGCACAGCCATGGACTGAGTACATGCGGGCAGCTACAAGGCCGTCCACCATGCTGTCGAAGGCTGCCTCCAAGGCTCGGAGGTACTTGACAAGCATCTCAAAGGCCTCGTCTCGCTCTCCTCTGGGGCAAGAGAATGAGTAGTGACAGGTGTATGGCATGTTGCATGGAATGTAGCGGTAGCGACGGGTCTTCATTGCAGGAAGAACATCCCGGAGACGAGCTATCGCCTCACGGGCAGCCATTTGCATAACAGGTCTCTTTGTAGGCATGGCTCTCACCAAGAATCGGAAGCGGCGTATCTCAGCACGCCCTCCCTTGAATTGCACCGCGGCCTGGTGCATGGTCAGGCTGTCGTTGATCTTGTGTGGATAAAGTGTGAAGACTGGGCGCACGGATGGCCCCATCGTGACCTGAATGATGAAGGAGAGAAGCTTGACGAACCCCTCAGGCACGTTGGCGAATATCTGTGACTCACATTCGTTGCTAGCCATCTACAAAAGTAGGCAAAAATTCTGAACGATCAGATCATAAATTTTATGCTGACTGTCAGAAAAATGACTATATTTGCAAAAACATGAATAAACTCTATCATGCTAATAACCGATTAGCGATCGCACCTAGTGGCTTCCTACAGTCAGCCTGGCTCTGGTACCAAGTTTGTCACGACCGGTTTTTGAATAAAATACTTATTGAGAAATCAATCTCTTGATTCCAATATAGGGAGATTTATCCTTACTCGTAGACAAATACTTGAATACAGAAGACCAGTAGCATCAAATATATTACAGGGTTGAGCTGAGGATGCTCAATAATTTATTACAAACACGCCAATATCATACATAAGGGCGGTTATGACACAGAGGTGTGGTGACATGCTACTAGCTCGAGATAAAAGTGGTGGTGGATAACTTGACTTCTAAACTGGAAGCTCATCGAGCGTCGAGGTGAGGCTCGGTGAATTTATTTCTGGGGTGGCGGAAGCGGATATAATACAGTGACCAAATGCAAAATCGCACTGGACTGACTGGGACTCCTCTAGGCGTCAGACTCGCTATCGAACTCTTCATCCATGAGATCGCCTTCATCAACATCTGGCCAAATCAACAAGCTAGGTGAGTACTTTGAAAGTACTCGCAAGACAGTTCGGACCAATGATATAACAAATGCATGCATGAATGCGTCATGAGCAAAATCATAATAATGCTCATTCCAATGAAAAGAATTTGCATCACATGATGAGTAAAATAAATAATTGAAACCGATCGGGTGTCTGGAGCGACGCCTCGAAAGGTAAACAAAATGAAAATGGTGCCGCAGTCGGGCGTCTAAGCGACACCACATAAAGGGCTTATACTGAAAAGTAAAAGACAAGCGTGCCACAGTCGGACGTCTGGGCGACATCACAGAAAGGGCTTTTATTTGAAAATATATAACAAGCATGCCACAGTCGGACGTCTGAGCGACATCACAAAAAGGGCTTAGATTGAAAATAAATAACAAAACATGCCACAGTCGGACGTCTGAGCGACGTCACAGAAAGGGCTTATATTGAAAATAAATAACAAACATACCACAGTCGGACGTCTGAGCGACGTCACAGAAAGGGCTTATATTAAATGTAAATATCAAGTGTGCCATAGTCGGACGTCTAAGCGACATCAAAGAAAGGGCTTATATCAAAAGTAATTATCGGATTATTCCATCCACAAGAATAAAATTTTAACCGGACTTAACACTCCTGTAGTCCACCGAAGTTTTGTCACTGGGATTGACATTTGACAAGATAAGATGAACATAGTACTTGGACATGTACGAGATCATTTAAAGGATTTGTGACTCTGTAGAGTTTGTACCAAGTGTCCACAGCCAACGGATTTCCATAGTCACGAAGGACTAGTTCCGTTTACAGTATTTCGGTAGAAACCCATTTAACCAGTACACACCCATTCCACCTCACGATGCCAGGAATCACCCTAGACATCATACAAGAAAAACTTTGAGACGGGGAGGTCACAACCTCGAATAGCATGGGATCAAATTTCTATACGCGCGCTCTAAGTGGTGCCCCCCTCTCGGTTCCAACCGGAAACACCCATGCCCCCTGACCGGATGACGGGCTTTAATCTAGGGCCATGGAACCCTCATCCCGGCCTCTCAATTTGGTGTGTACCAGGAAAACGCTTTGCAACTTACTAAGCCATATTCCTTGCGGAAAACATGTGGCAGTACAGGAAAGGAAATGAATGGGAATGTGACTTGATTCATGATGACACTAAAGTCAAATAGACTGGCATAAGACTGGCATTCCACAACACTCCATCTTACCCATCCTCATGCAATCACATGGCCATGCAAATATGTATCCAACAACATATGGATTTCTGAAATTCACTTTCCACTTCTTTGCATGAAATATAACATTCAAAGAAGTTTTCATAAACATGCCATGAAACTCCTAAATGCAAACATGCAACAAACACTCATCATATCAAGAGTTCAAACATGCTTGCCTGGTTCGGAGTAGTCGGATTCTAACTTGGTGAAGTTCGCGGCTCCGTCACCTCCTTCGGTATCTACGGTATACAAAAATACATGTGCTATCGTAAATACCGTGAGGTGTACATAAATATACCAAATATTTTTCAAATAAATCTAATAAAAACTAGACAAAATTTTGAAGAGTGTAGAAAAAGAATCATTCAAAAATCCTTTTCTGTTTAGAAGTTATAAGTGTTTTGGTCCAAGGACCTCTCTGTAAGGAAACAGAAACTTCCTAGGGGGCTAAGTAGAAAAGTCCAGAAAACGATTCAAACTGGAAAGCGCATTTTGCCAGAATACGCTTTCAGAAAACGGTTCGTTCAATAAGAATGAGAGACTAATAGGCGGGTCCCACTCGTCAAGTTTAAAAATTTAAAAGGGGGAGATGGAGCTCGTCGGCGCCCGAGGGCTGTGGTGGTCACCGGCGGCGATCCACAGCGAGGCAAGGGGATCGGGTGGTACCTCCATGCTTGGTGCATCATTCCGCGTCGGTGGGTGGTGGTGGTGGTCGCCGCCGACCATTGTGTCAACGGCGGCCCTGGCTCCGGCGGACGGCGGTTCGGGAGGGGTTGGCTCTCGCCGGAGAGTGCTGCGAAGGGCAAATTGAAGTGGGGTTTAGACTCCTGGGTGCTCGAGAGGGTTGCTGACGAGGTTACGGCGCCGGGGACGGACTCACCGGAGTGAATCGAGGTGGAGGCCGAGGCGGAATGGGGCGGCCGGAGTTGGGGGAGGAGACCTCCTCGAGGTCCTTCTAGTGGCCTGGCGGAGTGTTGGGGAGGTGCAGGGAGGGTGCGTGCTCGAGGGCGAGCTCGGGGCCCCTTTTTATAGGCGATCCGAGGTGACGGCCTTGAACGGAGTTCTCCGGCGAAGGTTACGGCGGCGTAGGGCTTGGTCGGGGTAGTTTTGCGGTTGAGCTTCAACGTGGAGGTCTACAGGCTCCATTTAGGCACTAAAAGCGCTAGGATTAGAAGCTTTGGGCGGTGTTCAACGGAACGGGGCGGCCCGGGGCCGTCAGCGGCAGAGGGCATGCCCTGTGCTTGCCGGCCATGGCGATGGTGCAACGGGGGTGCGCTGGCATGCATGAGCCGCGCGGAGGGCTAGGGAATAATGGGCGGCGATGGGTGGTGTGGCGAGCGGGCTCGGGCCTTCGCTGGCCGCCACGGGTGGCGTAGCCACCACAGAAACTGCCAACACCGGCAAGGCTCGCCGCCACCGATGCCTGCATCCGTCCAAGGGGGCATGCGGCACTCCGGCCAGGGAGGAGAGGCTGTGCGCAATGCGCCAGGGTGCACTGTTGACAGGTGACCAGACTCTGACGAATCTGAACTTACTGAAACTCTGAATTTTTCTGAAATTGCAAAGTAACAGTGCAAGCCAGGTGTTCGACAGAATGATTTTGGCATGTGGGGATTTTTCCTTGAGCTGATTTTTGGTGGAGTGGCCTCTCATTGCAACTGGGGGCTGTCTGAATTTTAGTGGAATTTTTTGGAGAAGTGGAGATATGAATTTCACCAAATTTGACAAATCTGGTCCAAACTTGCAGAAGCTGAAACTTAAAAATTTTGAAAAGAAGAAGAGTGGATCTTGATGGTTCTAGGTTGTGGGTGCCAGGGACTATCCAGAGGAGTTGAGTTGAGATCAAAACTCAAAGGCATTAAGTACTTGCTTTGCAAATCACCTAGGCTCAAAATAAAGGACAGAATTGTTTCGGGGAAAGAAATAAATTAAATAAAATCCAAAAAATGAGTTGGACTTGTTGGGACAGAAAATTTGGATTGTCCCAAAGTGGAAGGAGGGGTTTTAGGAGGGTTTAACCACAAGAGGAATTGTAAAAACAAGAATGAATCAAAACCAGAGAATAGCCCAAAACCAAAAAGATTTCTTTTTAGAAGAAACTAAATCCAAGAAATGCTTTTGAGAAGGAAAACTCAGAAGAGAGGTTTTTAAGAAGGGTTTAAATGACCTTCTTCAAACCAAGCAAGGCTCTTGCTGAAAATAAAACAACAGAAAAAAAATTTGGAGTGTCGCAAAAACATGAGACCGTGGACGAAAGGATGAAGGGTAAACCCTAGTCCGTAAAGGAAATGGGTTATAAACACTACCCTTTCATTAGGCTCCGGAGTGGGAATGATCTGATTTTTGGTAGGGAGTTGGTGGACTATGTCCGTGGCCAAGTACCCAGCTTCCTGGAGCTCCTTGATGTTCTCCTCTGTAACAGAGGAAGCCATCCACTTGGCCTGCGCTCCAGATCCGACATCGCAAGGAGTGTTTGATGGTGATGGAAAGGACTGAGACTTGCGCGCTCGAGCTTGAATGGCAGATAGGCTGAGGAGGAAGAAGGTGTGGGGTAAAAAGGTGGATCTTTGTCTTCTTATAAAGGTAGTGGATATCAAGCATCCCCTTTGGAGCCTTAAATGTTTCCTATTCCCAAGGGGATGTGTGAACGGCACGGTTGGATTACCCAAACCCCTATTAATGAGAATCCCGTAATAAGGGGGCATGATCCCTGCTTTGACAAGATGTGCCTATGACCGTGCCTCGAAACACGAAGCGAGGGCCGTAAAACGGTTTAGAATACTAACAAGGCCAGGACATAACACCTTGCCAGAAAAATGGCCTATGGATATGACTTTCTTTGGAGTATTTGGAGAAAGAACCCGCCTTGCAATGCCGAAGACAATCTGCGCGCCGAATATGTCGTCATTGAAGCCTGGTTAAGGGGCTACCGAGGGAGTCCTGGACTGAGGGGTTCTCGGTGTCCGAGCTATGTTATATGGGTCGGACTAAAGGCTGTGAAGCTATGAGATTGAAGACCTTTCCCCGTGTCTGGATGGGACTCTCCTTTGCGTGGATGGCAAGCTTGGCATTCGGATCATGCTCCTTCCTTTCTCTGTAGACCGACTTTGTACAACCCTAGATCCCTCCGGTGTCTATATAAACCAAAGGGCTTAGTCCATAGGCAGACGAACAATCATATGAGCTAGACATCTAGGGTTTAGCTATTATGATCTCGACGTAGATCAACTCTTGTAACCCCTATACTCATCAAAGTCAATCAAGCAGGAAGTAGGGTATTACCTCCATTAAGAGGGCCCGGACCTGGGTAAACATCGTGTCCCCAGCCTCCTTATTACTTTTGATCCTTAGACGCACAGTTCAGGACCCCCTAACCGAGATCTTCCAGTTTTGACACGACACTGGGTCCACAACCACAGCAAGGAAGTGCCTCCTTATTATGCATAAAATAATGATTACTCCAGCTAATAGCAGGGACCCACCGGAGAGGACACCGTACTTCGCGAAAAAAAATGTTTCCCCCCTGACTGCTGGGACATACCAGCTACATCTTTGCACGCAAGGAACTGCATACATATTACGGGCAAATAATAATAATTCGCCACCTGACTGCTGGGACCCACCAGCTACATCTTCGCACGCAAGGAAGTGCATGACAGTCGGGACCCAACTGGTCGAAGCATACGTAGCATTGTCATTCTGGTCGCGAACATGTACGTACATAATGGTCGATGTAGAGGCGCGCACATAGCACGTACACGTTTGTACAGCGGCCAGGATGCAAGAAAGAAAATACGTCCACGTACCTACATACGGGCGGGGTCTCGAACGCCTCCTTGCGCATACCTACGGCCAGGGCTCGTGTACTTGGCTGGGTCGGAATGGAGAAACTGCGTCGTCGTCGTGTTCATGAGGAGGCAACGGAATGCGTTGTGTTCATCGGGAGGCAATGGAACGCATGTTGTTCATCGGGAGCCAACCGACTTGGAAGGAACGACTGATGGAAACGAGGTCTGGTGTACCGCAAAATGGAGGAAACAGCCTTGTGTTCGACCGGCCACGGTCCAAACGGGATCCTGTTCATCGGGAGGGGTCTGGCGTAATGCAAAATGGAGGAAACAGACTTCTGTTGGACCTCCTATGGTCAAAACGGGTTCCTGTTGATCTGGAGTGGGGTGGCGTACTACAAAATGGAGGAAACTGACTTGTGTTGGAGCGCTACGGTCGAAACGAAGGTCCTGTTCATTGGGAGGGGTGTGGCATACCGCAAAACGGGACTCCACATGATATTGTTCATCTCCACCGTCGACCTCTTCCAGCCTCCACGGGCTACCGTTCCTCCACCGTCGACCTCCTCCAGCCTCCACCTGCGATTGTTCATCCACGGTCTCCTGTTCATCCAGCCTCCACTGCGTGCTCCTCCACCGGCTACTGTTCAACCCACCCTCTTCACGGTATCCTGTTCATACACCCTTCCACGGGCTACCGTTCATCCAGCCTTCCACCGACTACTCTTCAACCAGCCCTCCACGGGGTTGTCCTGTTCATCCATCCCTCCAAGGGGTCCTGTTCATCCACCCCCACCGGGAACTGTTCATCCAAACTCCCCCAACAACACTCACTGTTCATCAAGGGAAGGAGGCAGCAAGGTTCGATCGGCTTCAGTTAGCAGTAGTAGCAAAGGAATCACTCTGGTTCAATTAATAGCAAGGGATTGATCGCTCGGGTTCAGTAACATAGCTAGTGCAATCGCTCAGGTTCTGTTAGAGCCCAACGCCTCGCTCGGGTTCAGTTAGAGCCCAACGCCTCGCAAATGCGCGTACGCGTACACGAATGAGAGAAACGCGCATCGCTCGGCCCCCGACCACCCACCGTAACAGGGAACTCCCCGAAAGTTTCCTCGCCCTTGCTTCTACCACGGTTTTTTCTGTCATGGATGGCCCAAAGAATGTCATGCAGTAGCGACCAGACCTCAAACGGTCAAGTCTCTATGCATCAGTGTCATCCCTGGATTGGTAATACTAACACGCACAGTACTCGAGGAATTATAATAGAGTTCCAATCACACATTTATTACATCAAGTCCTCATAAAGAGTATGATTACACAAAAATATCATTGCTGAAGGCCATCTAAACTAGATAAATGCGGAAGCTTCGAAGGTAAATGAGTCCATCAACTCCAATGGCATAGCTGAGTGCAAAACAACGACCTATCGCACCTTATTTGTCGTATGAGTAGTCTGCAACATAAGACGTGCAGATTAAGGCATAGCCTAGTGGTGGGAAGGGGTTGATGCCTTCCCACCCACCCATGTTCAAGGCATGGTACTTGCAGTTTGGATTTGTTGCACCAATTAAACTGTAGGGGGTTCCCTTACAGTCTTTGTGTCAAAAAAATATATAAGACGTTGCGGCCCGAAACAGGTCAGCACATGGAATATGCTGGCAGAGTTACACTGTAAAGCAATGAAATGCAAGAACAATATCTACATGCAATACTAGGCTGGTGGAGGCTGTAAGTTTCATGGTTTTTCATAAAGCTAGTTTTTTCCTACAACAAAGGAATACATTTATTTAACTACTCCCAAGTTGCCCATTATTTGAGAAGGTAACCCCAACTCAAATACCAATTAAAAGTATCATCATTAACCCAACTCAAATTAATTAGAGTAACATGATGAGATCACATCAATAGTTTCAAGTAGTAGATACTCAAGATGTCCATAATCAGTAACACGGCTAACCATGATTATTTTGTACACTCTGCAGAGGTTTGCACACTTTTCCCCACAAGACTGGACCGCATCCATCATCGGATGATCGAGACATGGCCTTTCTGAAGCATTAACTCTCTACTCTGGGTAGATAGTAACACCTACATCCCCTACACTTACTAGTCTACCTCTTCAAGAGCTCACTAAACTTACTCAACTGTGCCAGAGCCCATAATGGCTTGTGGCTGCACACGGAAGTTTCTAGCATGAATAATTTTATGATCCCTTTGAGCCTGGGTGGCATTCCATAGGATAATCACACGGGTACTCCGGGCTTTCCAAAAATAGGCAACACTAGGTTCCCCAGGTGCCTCGACCATTCCACCTAGAGGTATATTAAAGTTGACACCTTAATGTTATCCATGAATAAATAACTCTCAAACTTCCATGTGTGAATCGCGATCCAATCCCCGTCTACGAGCATTGCTCAGCAATAATAAGCATAAGGTATATTCCTGGGGTGATCAAAAGGTATTAGGTTCCTACCTCAAGCCCTACAACCAAAACCACATGTTCCCAATCCTACTCATGCAAATATTTGAGGGGCAATACTAATGCATAGTAAAAACTGGGTATAAAAGAGTATGATCAAAGTGTAACTTGCCTTGCTGACGATCTGCAAACTCTAAAGGTTCGTAGTAACAAGATTTGCACTCCACGTAATCTAGCTTAGACAAACGATAGCATACATAAGCAAACACTCAATCGAAACACGAGAAAAACCAAGAGATCCAAATCGAACACGAAACAAGCAAATGGCTTAAACTAATAAGAGTGAAAACCTAACACCATTATTATCATGTGAATTAGATCCTAGCAGGAGGTACGAGTGATTAGCTATGATTTCGAAAAAGATTCAACTCAAACGGAGCAACCACTACAAAAAAAGACACATCCATGACATTTTGGGCCGAACGAAAAAAAATTGTCATACTTATGACACTTCTATGATGATAATTGTGACAAAACCCGGTATCATCATAGATGTGGTGGGCTCCTACTTCTATGAAAAAAAATCATGACAGAAAATGGGTTTTCGTCCTCGGCGGGCCGGAGACGCAGCTGCATGACATTCTTAATGTCGTCCATGACAGAAAAACCCGTGGTAGAAGCAAGGGCGAGGTAAATATCGGGGTGTTCCCGGTTACAGTGGGTAGTCGGGGCCGAGCGATGCATGGAGGCTTGCGCGTTTCTCTCATACATGCATGCACGTGGTTGCGAGGAGTTCAGCTCTAACTGAACCCGAGCGATGTGTTGGGCTCTAACTGAACCCGAGCGATTGCACTAGCTACGTTACTGGACCCGGGTGATTCCTTTGCTACTACTACTAACTTAAGCCAATTGATGCTGGTTCTGGATGAACAGTGAGCGTTGTTGGGGTGTTTGGATGAACAGTGAGCGGTGGTGGTGGATGAACATGACCCCGTGGTGTTGCCTCTAGATGAACATGACCCCGATCGATCGAGCCGGTTGGGGCTAGATGAACAGGACCCGGTGGAGGGCTGGATGAAGAGGACAACCCTGTGGAGGGCTGGATGAATAGTAGATGATGGAGGGGTGGATGATCAGTAGCCCGTGGAGGGGTGGTTGAATAGGAGCCAGTGGAGAGGGCTAGTTGAACAGTAGCCGATGGAGTAGCGCATGGTGGAGGCTGGATGAACAGGAGCCCGTGGATGAACAGTCACAGGCGGAGGCTGGAGGAGGTCGACGGTGGATGAACAGTAGCCCGTGGAGGCTGGAGGAGGTCGATGGTGGAGATGAACAGTATCCCGTGGAGTCCCGTTCTGCGGTACGCCACACCCCTCCCGATGAACATGACCCCCGTTTCGACCGTAGCACTCCAACACAAGTCCGTTTCCTCCATTTTGCGGTACGCCACACCCCTCCCGATCAACAGAACCCCATTTCGACTGTAGGAGGTCCAACACAAGTCTGTTTCCCCTTTTTGTGGTACGCCAGACCCCTCCTGATGAACAGGATCCCGTTTCGAATGTGGCCTATAGAACACAAGGCCGTTTCCTCCGTTCTTTGGTACGCCAGGCCTCGTTTCCATCGATTGTTCCGTCCAGGCCCTCCCGATGAACACGACGACACATTCTGTTCTGACCCAGCTAGTTGGCTCCCCATGAACACAACGACGACGATGTTTCTCCGTTCCGACCGAGCCATGTACATGAGCCCTGGCTGTACGTATGCGCGAGTAGGCGTTTGAGACCCCGCCCGTATGTACGTATGTGGCCGTATTTACTTTCTTACACCCTAGCCGGTGTACGTACGTGTACATGCTACGTGCGTGGCTCTACTACGACACGTGAGCGCCTCTACTGCGACACATGCGCGCCTCTACATCGACAAGTACGTACATACAGGTTCGCGACTAGAATGACAACGCTATGTACGCTTAGACATGGTACGTCTCGACTGTCAGGCACTTCCTTGCATGCGAAGATGTAGCTGGTAGGTCCCATCATTCAGGGGGGAGAATCATTTTTTTTCCCGGACGCAATTCCTTGCGTGTGAAGATGTAGCTAGTGGGTCCTAGCAATCACGGGAAAATCATTTTTTTTGCCCAGACGCACTTCCTTGCATGCGAAGATGTAGCTGGTCGGTCCCAGTAGTCAGGGAGAAACGTTTTTTTCACGAAATACTGTGGCCCGTCCGGTGGGTCCCTGCTGTCAGGTGGAGGAATAATCACTACAAAAAAATACACATCCGTGACATTTTGGGCCGAACGAAATTTTTCTGTGTCATACATATGACACTTCTATGACGATAATTGTGACAAAACCAGGTATCATCATAGATGTTCTGGGCTCCTACTTCTATGAGAAAAAATCATGACAGAAAATGGGCTTTTCGTCCTGGGCGGGCCGGAGATGCAGCTGCATGACGTTCTTTGGGCCGTCCATGACGGAAAAAACCATGGTAGAAGCGAGGGGGAGGAAACTTTCGGGGAGTTGCCGGTTACGGTGGGAGGTCGGGGGCGGAGCGATGCGCATTTCTCTTGTACGTACGCGCGTGTGTGCGAGGCGTTGGCTCTAACTGAACCCGAGCGAGGCGATGGGCTCTAACTGAACCCGAGCAATTGCACTGCAGGCTACGCGTTACTGAACCCGAGCGATCGATCGATGGCTGTTAACTGAACCCGATGGAGCGATTCCTTTGCTACTGCTGCTAACTGAAGCCGGTCGATTGGATGAACAGTG
>NC_057798.1:692235426-692244082 GCF_018294505.1 Triticum aestivum | reverse complement strand
TCCGTTTTGCGGTACGCCACACCACTCCCGATCAATAGTACCCCCATTTCGACCGTAGGAGGACTGTTTCGTCTATTTTGCGGTACGCCACACCCCTCCCGATCAACAGGACCCCTGTTTCAACCGTAGGAGGTCTATTTCGTCCGTTTTGCGGTACGCCACACCCCTCCCGATCAACAGGACCCCCGTTTCGACTGTAGGAGGTCCGTTTCCTCCGTTCTGCGGTACACCAGGCCTCGTTTCCATCGCCTGTTCCGTCCAAGCCGATTGGCTCCCACGCGTTCCGTTGCCTCCCGATTAACACGACGCATTCCGTTGCCTCCCCATGAACACGGCTCATTCCGTTGCCTCCCCATGAACACGACGCATTCCGTTGCCTCCCCATGAACACGGCGCATTCCGTTGCCTCCCCACGAACATGAGCCCTCACCGTACATATGCGTGACTAGGCGTTCGAGACCTCGCCCGTATGTACACATACGTGGTCGTGTTTTCTTTCTTGCACCCTGGCCGTTGTACGTACGTGTACATGCTACGTGCGCGCCTCTACTACGAAACTTACGCGCCTCTACTACGACACGTGCGCACCTCTACATCGACCTGTATATATGTACGTACAAGTTCGCGACCAGAATGACAACGCTATGTACGCTTCGACCAGGTGGGTCCCGACTGGCAGGCAGTTCCTTGCGTACAAAAATGTAGCTGGTGGGTCCCAGCAGTCAGAGGGGTGAATCGTTTTTTTTTTGCCCGGACGCACTTCCTTTGCGTGCGAAGATGTAGCTAGTGGGTCCCAGCAGTCAGGGGGGCGAATCATTTTTTTTGCCCGGACGCACTTCCTTGCGTGCGAAGATGTAGCTGGTGGGTCCCAGCAGTCAGGGGGGCGAATCGTTTTTTTTGCTCGGACGCACTTCCTTGCGTGCGAAGGTGTAGCTGGTGGATCCCAGCAGTCAGGGGGAAACGTTTTTTCACGAAATATGTTGGCCCGTCCGGTGGGTCCCCACTGTTAGGTGGAGGAATAATTATTTTGCACGTAATAAGGAGGCACTTCCTTGCTGCGGCCGTGGACCCAGCTGTCAGCCTCTCCATGTACAGTCCACGTCCAATGGAAGCCGTTCCTTGCCATGTTGACCAAGCCGCACCGAGAGCACCAGGGCGGTGGACGACGGCGAGGCCTAGGAACGGGACGACATGGAGCCGGGGAAGACGCGACGGTGGATGCCCACACGTAGAGGAGTACGAGGGATCAGTGGTTCGCTGCGGTGTGAGGCTGCCGTCGCCGCAGAATAACAGGGGGTGTGGGTGAGTAGAGGGATGGCCTGGCCAGCGGTGGGAGTAGTAGGGGGCGGTGAGGCCTCCGCCGCATCGCAGCTGGCCACGGGAGGCAGGAGCACGAGGCACGACCGGCCCTGGTTTGGGCGGCTGGAGCAAGAAGACCAGAGGTTGAAGAAGCACTACGACCGTTGGATGGACATCGTACGGTCACTTGAGCTAGAATTGTGCATATTGATTAAGTTGACAAAGCTCTCCGTCCCCGTCAACTTAGTAGGCCCACAAGTCAGCCTGCCACTATACTGGGTCCCAGCTAATAGGGGGATTATTCTTTTTTTGTGCGTAATAAGGAGGCACTTCCTTGCGTGTGAAGATATAGCTGGTGGGTCCGAGCTGTCTGCGGCGGTAACGTTTTTTTCGCGAAATACTGAGGCCCTTTCGGTGGGTCCCTGATGTCAGGTGGATGAATCATTATTTTGCGCGTAATAAGGAGGCATTTCCTTGCGTGCGACCATGGACCAATTATCGGCCTCTCCACGTACAGTCCACTTCAGATGCATGTCGGTCGTTGACCACGTTGACCAGGCCGCGCCGAGAGCACCAGGACGGTGGATGACGGCGAGGCCTAGGAAGGGAACGACACGGAGGCAGGGAAGACTCAGCAGTTGTTTCCCACGCGGAGGGGAGTACGACTGAACAAGGGTTTACTAGTTCGTCTGCCATCGCCGGAGAATAACAGCAGGTGTGGGTGAGTAGAGGGATGGCTAGGCCAGCGATGGGAGTACGATGGGGCGGTGAGGCCTGCGTGGCAGCACAGCCAGCCGCGGGGAGGAGGGAGCAGGCAGTCCCGCCGGTGCTTGTTTGAGCGGCTAGAGCAGGAAGAGCAGAGATTGAAGAAGCACGACGGTCGTTGGATGGACATCCAACCGTCACTGCTTGTGCGTCAACCTTTTTTAGGAAAGCCTCAAATCTGTGGAAAACAACATACAACCCATCTGCCATTATTTCTAATAATTTACGGCCCGTTTACTAATTCTTAAGGTTTTTTTGGAGCCCATATTCTTTTTGTTAGCATTACAGCCCATATTGTGGCCACGGTTAAAAAATAATATGAGATTTTGCATATTTCGGTGCGGTTCGAACTGTTTTTAATCCCGAAATTTCGACTCACATTCGAACTAATTTTAAAAATAAATGTATATCAATATAAAATCCAACAAATTCTCCAAGTATAAAAATTAATGTAATTTAAAATCTTGAAATGAAAAAAATGTATTTGAAACTAATTGCCGGTTTGATGTGTTTTAAAAATGTACAACCCATTTCTCATTACTGATGGGCCATTTTCTCGGCCAGCCGAATGAAAAGCTCTCCTAGTCTTGAAAGATTTGCAGCCCAACAGGCCTGACCAAGTGACTTAATTGGCAAATCACAAAAAAACTGGGTTGTGGCCGTGGACCCAGCTGTCAGCCTCTCCACGTACAGTACTCTTCCAATGGAAGTCGTTCCTTGACCAGGTTGACCACGCAGCACGGAGAGCACCACGGCGGTGGACGACAAGGAGGCCTAGGAAGGGGACAACGCGGAGCCAGGGAAGACGCGGCAGTGGAAGCTCACGCGGAGAGGAGTACGAGGGTTCACTGGTTCGGCTGCGGTGTGAGGCTGCCGTCGCCGCAGGACCTAGCCAGCGGTGGGAATAGTAGGGGGCGGTGAGGCGTCCGCGGCAGCACAGCCGGCCACAGGAGGCAGGAGCATGCGGTACGACCAGCGCTGCTTTGGGCGGCTGGAGCAAGAAGACCAGAGGTTGAAGAAGCACTACGGTCGTTGGATGGACATAGTGCGGTCACTGGAGCTAGAATCGTTCATATTGACTAAGTTGACAAAGCCCTTCGGCCCCGTCAACTTAGTAGGCCCACAAGACAGCCTCCCACCAAGGTGGGTCCCAGCTAGCAGGGGGAGTATTCATTTTTTTTGTGTAATAAGGAGGCACTTCCGGTGTGTCCGAGCTGAAGCGGGGGGAACGTTTTTTTCGCGAAATACGGTGGCCTGCCCGGTGGGTCCCAGCAGTCAGGGGGAAACGATTTATTTTGCAAAATACTGGTGGCCCGTCCGGTGGGTCCCCGGTATCAGGTGGAGGAATAATTATTTTCCGCATAATAAGGAGGCACTTCCTTGCGGGTGCCATGGACCCAGCTGTCAGCCTCTCCATGTACAGTACTCTTCCGATGGAAGTCGGTCATTGACCACATTGACCACGCCGCGCCGCGAGCACCACGGAGGTGGACGACGGCGAGTCCTAGGAAGGGGACGATGCAGAGCCGGGCCACGGGAGGCAGGAGCAGGCGGTAGCACAGCCGAGCACGAGAGGCAGGAGCAGGCGGCACGACCGGCGCTGCTTTGGGCGGCTGGAGCAAGAAGACCAGAGGTGGAAGAAGCCATATGGCCATTGGATGGACATCATACGGTCACTGGAGTATTGACTAAGTTGACAAAGCCCTTCGTCCCCGTCAACTTAGTAGGCCCAAAAGTCAGCCCAACAATATGGTGGGTCCCAGCTAGCTTGGGGGTATTCATTTTTTGGGCGTAATAAGGAGGCACTTCCTTGCGTGCGAAGATATAGCTGGTGGGTCCGACCTGTCAGCGGGGGGAATGTTTTTTGGCGAAATACAGAGACCCTTCCTGTAGGTCCTAGCTGTCAGGTGGAGGAATCATTATTTTGCGTGTAATAAGGAGGCATTTCCTTGCGTGCGGCCGTGGACCCAACTGTCAGCCTCTCCACGTACAATCCACTTCTGATGGATGTCGTTCATTGACCATGTTGACTAGGTCGCGCCGAGAGCACCAGGGCGGTGGACAACGGCGAGGCCTAGGAAGGGAACAACACGGAGCCAGGGAATACTCGGTAGTTGTTTCCCACGCGGAGGAGTACGAGGGTTTACTGGTTCATCTGTCGTCGCCGGAGAATAACATCATGTGTGGGTGAGTAGAGGGATGGCTAGGCCAGCGATGGGAGTATGGTGGGGCCGTGAGGCCTGCGCGGCAGCATAGCCGGCCGTGGGAGGAGGGAGCAGGCAGTCCCGCCGGCGCCTGTTTGAGCGGCTGGAGCATGAAGAACAGAGATTGAAGAAGCACGACAGCCGTTCGATGGATATCCAACAGTCGCTACTCTCGTGTGTTGACTATGTTGACAGGGCGTTGCGTGTGCGTCAACCTTATTTTTATGAAAGCATACGCGTCAACCTGTAGTAGGCGCACAAGTCAGCCTCAAATCTATGGAAAACAGCATACAACCCATCTGCCATTATTTCTAATAATGTACAGCCCATTTGCTAATTCTTAAGATTTTTTTTGGAGCCCATCTTTTTTTTGTTAGCATTACACCCCATATTGTGGCCACGGTTAAAAATTATATGGAATTTTGCATATTTCGGTGCGGTCAATAGTTTTTAATCCAGAAATATCGATTCACATTCAAAATATTTTGAAAAATAATTTATATAAATATAAAATCAAAATAATTTTCCACTCATACAAATCAATGGAATTTAAGATCTTGTAATGAAAAAAATGAAACTAATTCCCGGTTTGATGTATTTTAAAAATGTACAGGCCATTTCTGGGCAAACCGAATGAAACTCTCCTCGTCTTGAAATATTTGCATCCCAGCAGGGCCGATAAAGCAAGTAGGCCTTGTTTGGGTATTTCTTTAAAAAAATAGAACTGGGCTAGCCATTTTCAGCAAGAAAAAAACACAACTGGGATCATGATGTGGTAAACATAAATAAAACCCTGGCTAGACGGGCCACATCCCCCGCACAGCCCCGTTGTTACCCTGATCCGTCGCTAAAACTAGTATAAATAACAACTGCTTGTTCCTCATTGTGTCAAAAAAACTGCTTGTTCCTCAAAAAAACTGCACGACTTGCTGGGTCCCTGGTGTTAGCCGCTCGTAGTGTAATTCTCTCGTTTATTGACTACGTTGACGATGGTGTGAGCCCCAGATGTCCAACCATTAGGAGGAACCATATTTTTGGGCTTGTACTATAGAGGCACTTGCTTGTGTACTGCCATGATGCTGGTGGGTCCCTACTGTCATCCTCTTCACGTACAGTCATCTCCTTGTTCCTCTCGGTTGTTGACGATGTTGACAATGCAAGAGGGCAGCACACCGCGCACGGTGAGCGAACCAAGGCTGCAAGGCTAAGGACGACGGCGAGGACTCAGACGGAACGAACAGGAGCCATTGAAGATGTGCCGGTCCAATCGCAGGCGGAGGGGAGTACGAGGGTTGACTGGTGGGGGTGGTGGGGGCTAGTCACTTGGCTTCTGTAATGCACAGTGAGATCAAGCAGCCGGCGTAAGTGATGTTATTTCCCTTGGTTGTGATTTGTTACAATATTTCACTCTAAATTAAACGAATGGCAAGCCATTTGCCTTGTTTCAAAGAAAATATGACAGTCACAGCCGAGTTGAAAAGGGCAGGAACATCTAACTCCAGCTTACAAACTGTACAAAAGCACGAGGGTTGATTGTTCATCAGGTTTACAAAAAAATCTAGATTGAAAAGGGCAACAACATCTAACTCCAGCACTGTTTTCGGCAATCACAGTCAAATTGATCGGTCAGGTCCATAGAATGAACATCCTGGATCGTAAAATTTACTGGATTATGACCACAATATGTTGTAAATAGAAGCCCGACACATTCAGAAGCTCTTTTGCCCACCTGAAACTCCTTTTTTTGCTCTTCGACATACCCATCCGTCAAAACCATGCTGCTGATAAACTTAAGCCGGATGGACAATAGTAACCTCGCGTTCAGCAGGAAGAATGTGACAAATCTTGTGTTTGCACTGTTGGCTACATATCGTTCTAGCGTTATTGTCTTCAATCGAATCTCATGAGAGAAAATCCCGATGCTTATGAATCCACCGATTGGTTATAACTTTCTTACCCCGTCCTGTTGCCTAAATAGACATGAAAATTGAAAATAGTTAAGTTCTAAAAGAAGAGTGTCGAAAGAGCAACAGTTGAACGGTTAATTCTAGTACACTATATGCAGGCTTCCAATGTGCGTGAAATTATCACCTTTATATACAACTTCTCCAGACATGGAAAGCATTGTAGTAAGCCAATAATCTTGTTCAGATCAAAACTATTCATTAGGATATATATGATCTTGAGAGAATCCAGCACCATTGATAGGCCATCCATGGAGAAACTCTTCATTGAGCATAGAACATAATATTAGTAGAAAGTGTGTACTCCAAGATGATTTATAAATTATGCGCAGAAATTTAAAATGCAGCATATGGTTACAAGTGTAGATGATAATATAAAGTACCTGAAGAACTATGGAGCCAAACACCATATTGAAATGAGCACAGAGATCATGTATTACACCCAAGGTCTCCAGTTTAGGCGCAGAGAGGACAGTTATTTGCAACGGTGAATAACTAGAATCAAGGATCAACCTTTGAAGTGAAGGGGCATCTTGGATGATGAGCAGCCTTCCGTCAAAAGAAATTCCAATTCTTACAAGGTTAGGCGACTTTATTTGGAGACAACCGATTCTAACTGTGAAAACAAGCACCAAGCACTCCAGCGGAGAGCAACTAGAGTGGATGATGCTGTGCAATGAGGCCTCCGATATACGAACCTGCACAAGTGAAAGTTTCTTGAGAAATGGGAGTCGAAGATTTAGTACCAGATTGTCTGGAATGTACCATAGCGCAAAGGTGGCGGTGTGTAGAGAGGAGGAAAACCGCGAGATGGACATCGGTGCTGAGGGCACAAGTTCATGGCGTTCTGTATGTGGTATGTGATTTCCAGGGGAATAGTAGAACTCAAGCAGCTGTAGTTCTGTGAATTCAGGGGATTTCAGCCAGGCGTCCATCGTGCAGGGCATGGTATGCTTGCTCAGGTAGCCTGACGGGATGCAGAGGCTTTGAACGGAGCCCTGGTGGGAGGAGATGATGGCTCTGGGGATTTCAAAATCATTGATGAGAGATAGTTGACAACAGTCGAGATTAAGGGGCACGGCGCGCCATAGAGGGCACCACCAAATTGAGAGGACTTGGGTGCGGTAGCAATCCTTGGTGGGGATAAGCGAGATGATCTCCCCAAGGAAGGGATCCGGGAGATCGCTGATGCGGTCCACCCGAGATTCTATGGGTTCCTGGGATCCGATGGGGGCGAGGTCCCCGCTTCTCCCCACGCTGCCAGGTGCAGGATCTACAACAGGCGTCGCCACTGGCGGGAGCCTCATCTTGTTGGCGCTGGGGTCAGCCGACTCCATTTTCCTCGAGGGCGTCGCGTCACACTCACGGATTTGAGCAGAGTAAAGAATGACGAGCCTAGTTGTAGTGCGAGCGAAGAAGAAGGGGAGCTGGGGGTTTTCTGTAAGAGTGAGGAAGAAGGGGAGCTAGGGTTTTCTGTAGGAGTGAGGTGAGGAATTTGGGGGTACAAGTGGAGCGAGCTGATGTGAGGTGGGTGGGAGCGAGGAGGAAGAAGAGCACCCAGGTTTTTTTTGTGGGGGAGGGGTGTGTGTGTTGGGTGTGGGTAGCGCCTTTTGAATTGATGTTACTATTTACTAGTGTGGATTGGCTGTTTTGTCTTGGGCCTAGAGAAACAATTACTACTAGTACAGTGGAGACACTCTATAGCTACCCAGAAAAACAATTACTACTAGTACAGTGGAGACACTCTACCGGTTATGGCTCCTCCTGGGTCATTGAAACGTCTCCCTCTACTGAATGCCGTTATACTTTTGTTCACCGACATGCAGGCCATGCAGCGCGCGGGCCCAAATACCATCCACCAAATTAGCAGACAGTATGCAGGCGGAGAGTCGCCCCGGTCGTAGCGCGGCAGTAATGAGCCGTCGTATCACAAAACCACACGTCCCCGCAGTCTATGTTTGACGGACGAAGCAACCATCATTTCACTCCTCGCTGAATCCCCTTCTCCCTCACCGTCTTTAAGAAAGGCAACACTCGCATCTGCCACTGTTCTTCTCTCCCAACGAAGGGAAGGTAAGCGGATCTGTGATGTTGGTATATTTTCGTTCAGAGATAAAAAAAGAAGTTTTGCAAAGCAGTAACCGATCCTCACTCTCTTTTTTGTTTCATTGTCATTGTGATTGTGTTTTCCTTTGAGTGGTCTCCTAGTATTTGTCAGTTTCATGATGGACCAAGGAGAACCAGGCAAAGATCTGCCGATATTGGAGCAGACGCGGGAGGCTGATCCCCACGAGACAGAGAGCTCCAAGAAGATGGAGGCAACCACCGAGCCAACCCCATATACGCTCACGGCCACTACTGAGATGGTGAATGCCCCGTTTGATGTTACAGCCCCCGTGGCATTGCAGGAGCAGTTTTCCCCCT
>NC_057798.1:692207018-692235013 GCF_018294505.1 Triticum aestivum | reverse complement strand
TTCTTTGCCGATCTCTATTGTGGTTTTTCATCTAAGTATGTGGTGATTTTTTTTAGAAAAGTAAGTATGTGGTGATTAATAATGCAAAATTTTATTAGCTTCGATGCCATGCTATACATAGTGGTTTAAATAAGTTGTGGTTCTTATACTGAAATGTAATTCATAATTTGTTTCTGTTTCAATTAGAGCCCTAATGCAGACAAGGATTGTATGGTTGTGCATGTCACTCGCTATGAGGCGGACGACCTGAATATACGCACGGGGAAAATAGAGTTCTTAGGCTGTTGGATCCTAGAAGCCATTTGCGGTTATACCAATGAAGAGTTGTATTCCAACCTCACTGTTGTCAGGCGTGTTGTCCAGGGTGTACTGAAGCACAAGAAGTTCAAAGCTACTGCTTCGTTTGTGAGGCATACTGTTCTTGTCAAGCTTACGCAGGAAGATGACATGGCATGCCTCCACAAACAAGTTTATCAGTGGCAAGGCCACAAGGTTGTCTTCATGAAGGTTCTCAGGATTGACCTGCTGCGGGACGTCCTCGATGATGTTCATCGCAAGGTCCATCTTGTGTCCACCACAAATTAGATCGAGGCATGAAATAGTTGCCCCAGCTAGTGTTTAATAGTAGTTTGGATTGTGTCTAATTATACGAACCTTGCCTCTTATCGACCCCTCTGGGGCTAGTGCTCTGTTTGAATCCGTCTATGGGAACTGCTGCTACTTTTGTGTGCCCGTGAATCATGTGAGAACCATCATAATTGTTGCCGAAACAGATGCATCCTCACTTGTTTTTTCATGAAATGGCATGGTAAGACATAAGTTGTCATGGTTTATCATACGAGCAGTGTGTGTTTTGATGAAATAGAGCACTCGTTCAAGAACCGTGCACCGACGTATACATAACTACTTGTAAACATTGTTGGTACTACCCCACTTGTAAGCAGTTGTGCAAAACACGGCACATTGGCTCAGCTCGCTTCAACACTAGGCTATCGACCAACTAACAATCAACAATCTGCTCTCTGACATATAAGCAACTACTATGTGTCTTGTTACAGTGGTTCATGCAGTTAATTGAGGCCACAATGTAATAAATTCCAAACATTCACATGCTAGTCCAGCGCTCATGTGGAACACTCACAATTAAAGTCGTCTTCATAAAAATCTTGAAGAGCATAAGTTAAGCAATTTTATACATCTCAATGATTCATAGAACATAACAAACATATACTAATTCACAACAAAAGACAAAGTTGTGAGAAGGTTTACAAATCACGAAAAAACAAGCAAGGCTTCTCTGAGCAAAGGGCCTCCCGGCAGGCTTAAATTTCCTGGAGTTCACTCTGGTTTTTTCTTCT
Organism: Triticum aestivum; assembly: GCF_018294505.1. Taxonomy (NCBI): domain Eukaryota; kingdom Viridiplantae; phylum Streptophyta; class Magnoliopsida; order Poales; family Poaceae; genus Triticum; species Triticum aestivum. Next base: position 692,233,655 of record NC_057798.1, on the reverse strand, counting down.
TGCCACCATCCAGGGTTAGGTACTCTCATTCCAGAATAACCAATTATAATTGTCGTCTCAGCTGGAATGCTGAACTGAACCATGCAGTGTACTGACCAGCTGAAATCCTTGTGCATTCCACTAATTTTAAGCACTGCTATTTGCAGAAATAAGCAGACCACAATACCTCTTGTCCACGCACCTGTCCAAAAAATCGCCGTGCAGCCGTGCCAGCTAGTCCTCGGTCCACGGATGAACTGGTAGAAAGTGCATTCCGGACTAGGATGCAGTTGTTTTCACTCGTCCCTGCACTGCAATCAGGAAGTAAAACGTATGAATCAGCTTCTTTTAGATTGAGTTGGTCATTCTACCTTAGTTACTACCAATGTAGGGATACCTTGAAGACGGGAGGTTAGACAATGGCAACGAGGGATAGCCATCTCATTTTGCGCAGTTGTACTAAAACTGAGGTGTGTGCTTTTGATTGTGCGGATAGAAATGATACAAAGACAGACATCCCGAAACGACATGGAGACAGACATCCCTGTTTGCGCAAATACGAAACACGGTTATTTAAACAGTGACACATATTACTACTTTCCCCCGTTTCCTCTTAGAACCAAGTCCTAGATTCATGCTACAGCTTTCCCACATTCTTCCCTATTTGAACTAGCTTTCCCCCGTTTCCTCTTTGAGTTCACGGTATGAACTAGCTTTACTTCTAATAATAGTAGAAGTCTAGGTGGCTTTGTAACAGCGGACGGAAGTAGAAAAGGATCCAGACGAAGGGGGAAGAGCTGGGGCAGTAGAGCAAGGCAGGTTTCGAAGGAATATATACCTGAGGGTCGTCGGCATGTGGCAAAGACGGCGTCGGGAGGCCGCATCTTGGCCACAATACCGCAGGGAGGAAGAAGGGTTCGGAGGCCCTCCCGAGCCGGCGCTCTCTCGGAGAGAATGGCACGGCCGCCAATCGGGATGCGCGGGCAGCCATTGGTCTCCTCCGTCGCTGCCGACGACAACGTGAACGATGCACCTATACCCCCTGCCCTGGTCGAGGTTGTCCGGCCGGATTTGTGACCAGCCATGAGCTGAGAGAGAGAGAGAGTGTGTGTGTGGCCACCTATGTCTTGCTTAGATCTGGAGAGCATGAGAGAGTGAACGAGAGGAACCCTAGTAAAGCAAGCGCTAAGGCTCCTGCATTTATATATAGTGGAGTGATTTTGTTGTACCGGCTTCAAAAAATGCGCTCCTACGTGTACCCACGAGTGGGTGTGAGATAACTAGTGCGTGCGTGCACCGCTTCTCTTTATGAGAGTACAATATATACTATGCCCAAAGAACGTTCGCCGCAAGAGTAATAGTATAAGTGTGTGACGTGTGAGCTAAAATAAAATGTGCGCGCCGTCTTTTGTTTTTTAGAAGTTCTGAGGGTAGGGTGTGAAGAGCACATATGTGCGTGATGTCTACCTGCAGATAGAGGATGGGTGCGACGTGTGAGTCTGCGAGAGGACTCGGGAGAGTCGTGACTCATGAGGGTGCGTGTGCATGAGAGAGAGGGGGGCACGTATCAATGCAATGCATGTGTACGTAAATCATTATCCGACAAACGTTCGCCACAAGCCTTTTCCTGACAAACACCGTAAGAACCGTTAGATCGGCATCCGACAGTGTCAGTTTTGCCATGTCATTTAAAGAACAACCACTCCTCCTACACACAAATCTTCCACGTGAGTGTTAGCAATTGCCATATGCTCCCTTCGTTACGAAATGCAGTGCATATAGCTTTATTGAAAATTAGAACCTCGCAAACTTTTACCGAGTTTTTGTGTACCAAATTGCACATGTAGAATACCCTGTATATATAATTTCATTCATCTTCGATAGGTAACTATAAAGATGGGTGAGGAGTCTACAAAGAAAGACCATCGTATCACCCCCAGCAATTTCAACCATCCTGTAGTGTCGAGGAATATCATAGGAACTCTAATGATATGATTTTTATAGGATTTTTTTCCTTTAGAGCCAATTGGTTCATAGTAATAGATTCACATACTCTACATTTCAAAGGAAATAAACATGATATCATTTCTATAGATTTAGAGCCACTTGGTCCATATGAATGGATTCCTATACTCCCTTAATTTCAAAGGAAAATAAACATTAGCGTATATTCAATAGAAAAGTTCCTATGATATGAACCAAATTACATCGCTTTACTAATCCCTCCTCATTGGAATTGAGATACATGTCATCTCTAGATTCAATAGAAAAGTTCCTATGATGTGAACCAAATGACATCTCTTTTCCAATACCTACTCATAGGAATTGAGATGCTCCATGTCATCTCTTTCCCTACAACTTCCACGTATGCATCTTCTATTCCTAAATAGATAGTACAACCCACTAGTAGATTTTTTTCCAAAACATGCAACTATGGCACAAGAACTATATAGTGTGCCAATAACTTTGAAAGATGGTCGCTGGATGAAGCTAACCCGACAGTGCAGAGATGGGCAAATATGAGCACTACTGGCCATTGGATATCATCAACATTCCACCAGATCTGCCACATGTACAATTTAGACGACTCCATGGTTGAACTTAAGCATAATGCACAAACCTCAAAACACAAGCACTTCTCCTTTGTTCTAGAATCTTCTGTATCATAATTGATTATTTTTTTCTAAATGAATTGCCATTATTTGTTTTTTACTTTATGATTTAGAATGCACAACCCCATGAATCTTAACGTTTTTATAAAACTAATTGATTTTGAATGAGATGAACTATAAGAACTAAACATACATCTACATCATGCATATGTGACTCAAAGCTTTACATGCTATAGTGTGTATTTATTCATAATTTGGTTTCCAAATCTCATGCGTTCAATACATGTGTACCTTACTAGTTTTGAGTAGAGTAGCAAATTTCATGCGGCCCCAGGTATATCAAAATGCAGGGCCCATGCATCATTGCCTTTCGGTCGAACCTACGTCCACAATTTTTTGTACATGCTATATCTCCACTGGTCCCCGAACCCAAAATGCTGCCTCGTTCCCATAAAACCAAGCGGCCCACACATATTTAAGGCGTCGACTCGAACCCGTTTACTACGACGTGGCCCCGCACGCCGTAGTACTCCTACAAACCCTACCGCCACACTCATCATCGGTTTTCTTCAAGAGGATGAGGGAGAAGCCGATTTGTAGTGGAGGCGCTTTAAAAAAAGGATCTGTAGTGGAGACCCCTACCCTAGGATGCCCTAGGTAGCCGCCGCACGCATCGTTGTTTTCTCTTTTCTTTATGCTCTTGCATGCTAGAGTGAAATGATGGTTGCTTCGTCTGTCCAGCTTAATGCGGGAAGGTGGGGCTTTGTGATTTGACCCCTCATCACTCATTTTCTACTACTGCGGCGCTACGACCGGGGTGCCTCCAATTCCAACCGCTGCTCTGAACTGTAATTTGGTCCATCGCACGTGGAACAAGACAGTGGATGAGCCACATGTCTGCCAAAGGGGTCCTGTTAAGTGTGTCACCATTTCGTGTGCCGACTGACCCTGCTTGAGTTGCTACGCCAACACGACAGCAGCAGCCTACCACTTGGTTTTGCTCCTTGGTGAATCTCGACTATATTGATCTAAAAAGATACGTGCTAAACTACCCTCTCCGTCTTGGTTTTTTATTTGTAGGCGTCTCGGTTTATAGGGCCTGCACGTAGTTCTAGGTCATCCATTTGACTAACTAAATATTAGTTACTATGTCACAAAAAGTATATCATTGGATTCTTATTGGTTGATATGTGAAGAAACAAGAAACGAGGTAGAAGTTAATGCACCGCGCCTTAGTATTGTTGGATTATTTGGTTTTCGTAAGATGACGTGCGTTTGGTTGCAAGGGTGGTCATGAATGGGTTGGGATCGTTCAGAAAATAGACATGTTTGGTTATAAAGCACATGAATGGTTCGAGTCAAATAAAGAGAATATGCCTTGAAGATGTTGAACCATTCCACCCAACCAAATCGGTCGAATCAAATGGCCACCCTTTGCATGTATGACTATGTGAGGATGACTGGTGGTCCCGTCTTAAATAATTAGCTCATGTCTTATATTCAGCCAAACACATGAATTGAATGGTTCAATCCCAAAAAAATCGAATGGTCCCAATCCATTCATACGGTACCTTCAACCAAACGCATCCGATGAAGGGAGTAGTTGTATTTAAATGTCGAGGGCGGGGCTTTTCCTGCCCGGTAGGCGGCGGGACTGTTCCGCTTAGTCAGTTCGATAGAGACGCAAGAAGACGAGGTAGTAGGCTGCTGCAAACGTAGGGATGTGTGATTTGACAGCGAGTTACTGCTGGGCAGGTGGGGCCCCGTGATTTGACTTGCCATTATCATTTTAACTGCGGCGCTACGACCGGCGTGAGTCTCCCGATTCCTAACCACCTCCATACAAGTGCCTCTCCCAATGCTCCACCATGTAGTAGTAGAGGTTGGCTCTTGCATGAGAGGTCACTTCTCCAATTTTTCCTTGCCTCTCTTTCCTCCACATATGCAAAAATGCCATGTAAAGCGCACTATTGTACTTACTTGCTCCTACAGGTGCTTAAGCTTGCCACATAGGCATAAAGTCTGATGTGGCAAGTTAATCCAGAAGAGAGAGACTAGTTTGGTGACCCAAGGAAGAAACGGTGCTAAGCGCGTGTACCTAGGTGAAAAGACAATTTTGAGTCTATAGCTAATTAAATGAAGCAAACTTAGCAACACAATTTCATTGGAAGAGGTCACTCCTTGGCAAATGCAACAAATACCAGTACTCCCTGTGTCCCATTATATAAGAACGTTTTTGACACTACACTAGCTACTGTCAAAAACGTTCTTATATTATGGGACGGAGGGAGTACAAAGAAAGAGATAGAGAGGAGTAAAAAATACACTTATAGCCAACCTTATAGCCAACCTTGTTGTAGTATGAGTGACTAAGTGATGACTATGTATGACATGCCAACATCTGATAGCCTAACGCACCGTAGTAAATCTCCAAGGGCGCGACCACGCGAGTGACGCGACGGTCGTGGTAGGCGCGACCATGATACGGGCTGCTGGCAGCCCTTGGATCTGAGATCAAACGGTCGCATGCTAAGTTGCTAAAATATTTAAGAATAACCCTCCAGGATAGGATATTCACCCATAGGTCTAGAATCACACCATGCAACCGCTCGATCACAGATCCAAGGGCTCTCGGAAGCCCGTATCATGTGAGAGTGGAAAGCCACTACCCTGCCGTTCCCACGCTAGCAGTTCGCTCCTACTGTTTCCCGCACGTCCTTTAATACTATGACGGTTCGCTCCTAGTCGTCCCGTCCATTCACATTATGGTAGTTCCACTAATCCTAACCCTCCTCCCAAATCCATGGCGTCCCAAATCTCCCCGATTGGCGGTGAGTACAAGGTTAGAACCATCACCTGCGTTGAGTTCGACGTCATCTACACCTGTACTTCCGCGACGGTGAAAGGATGCCTTTCTCGCTTCAGACGCATGTTGGAAAACTCACATGATGAGTGGGTCGCTGGGCTAGATGTTGAGTACACCAGAGTCGTGGGACGAGAGAAGGATCTAAAGGACGATGAGAGGAAGAAGCCCACCGTGATCCAGGTTTGCGTACATAACGTTTGCTTGGTCTACCACATATGCCATGCCGACATTCAGTGCCAGGATTTTAAGAACTTCCTCGAGGACAAAATAGTCAAATTTGTTACTGTAGACTTTAAGAACGACAAAGAAGTCCTGCGTCGGATAGGCCTTGTTGTAGGCAACCCCTTTAACCTCCAGAAGAATCGGCTGGTGCCCTCTCATCAGCCCTCAATGCTGACCCTGGCAGGAGCCATGGTTCATCCTTCGTACCGCAAACTGGAGAAACCTCATTACACGCTTCATCGTCATGCATGGCAGCGGAATGTACTAGATATAGACCACATCCACTACGCTGCAATGGATGGCTACCTTTGTTTCAATATCTACAAGTGTTGGATGAAGAGCAACAGCCAACTTGGCGGTTCAAGCAAAGAAGTATCGGCCAAGAGGAAGAGTGACAAGGACGAAGTCGAGGATGTGGACGAGGACTCCGAGTAAGGTGGCATTGTCGTTGCTCATGGCGGTTCTAAACTTCTAATGCAGTGTCTACCGGATTGGTTGCATAGTTTAATTTGAGGTGTGCTTATTTTAATTTGAGGGGTGTGTTGTGCTGAGCCCCCAGCAGAACTATGTTATGTTTCTTGTCGTTACTTTAACTCTTCAGTATGTACATACTAGTACTAGTATTTCTTTAATAGAATTTAGCACCCCAATTAAGCATGTACTAGCTTTTTTAATAGTACTATATGCAAAATTTGGTGACGAGCGCTCTCTATATGTACCACCTTTTTTTTAAATTTCAATTTTTCTCCATGGCACAATCCATCGATAGTGGAGTACTACTGTACAAAAGTATACATTTTTTAAAAGGCCAGCATACTGTTCATCACATATATATATAGCAAGTTAAACTCTCAACCTAGAACAAGGTGCATGCCATGTAGTAAACCGATCTGGAGGAAGTATAGTAAAAATGAGGTGATTTTACCCAGCGATCGGCGGGGGAGCATGGCCTGTCATGCGGTCCACGTGTCATGATGTACCAAGGCGATGCGCGTGTCCCTCTTGAGGCAGAAGCATACTAGTACGTGGTTTGAGATGATGTCGAACGGAAGTGTGAAATAATGGTTGCTTCATCCATCTGGGAAGGTGCCGCATTGTGATTTGACGTCTCATTGCTCATTACTAACACTAGGCCGGTACGAGTGGGGTGCGTCCCCCCTGCTGTTCTGCACTGTTATTTGGTGCTTGACACGTTGACCCAGTTGCTATATGTCCCACATGTTAGTGACAGGAAGTACATAATTCATGAAAGGGAGCATCGACGGAGGAGTATACTACAGAATTCATGAAAGGGAGCGACTTAGTTTTGGAAAAATCCGTTTTTACGGAGTACGTACCCACTAGGGTTTATAGGGCTCATCTAAAAAACATTCTTTTTTCCATTTGATAAGTCTCAATTCTAGTACTATACTAGTAGTAGTACCATTAAATGTTGGATTTCGAGGTGCGCTAGATCACCCAACGCAAGCAGTGTCAAGAGGAAACTAACCAATGCATGTACAAGTTCATGGAAATTTAGTGGTCATTCATGCATTCGTTCTAATTAATGCATCAGTAAACATAACTTCTTGAGAAAATGAGTGTACTGTGCAAACTACGAAATTAATTCGACCACTTACCGTCTACCTTGGTTGGAGAGATCTTGAAATTGAGCCATAAACTGGAAAGGAGGGAGTAGTAACTTTTGTCTCGATTACTATTTGTGGCCTTGTATAGAGGCAAAATGTATTTTTATAGTGGCCTTTTATAAGTAAATAGAGGGAGTACTAACCAAAGTACGTAGTAGGGACGAGGAGTAAACAGAGGGAGTAGTAAAATTTTCTCCTCGTGCTGCGAGCCACCACGTGCATGGGCGAGGGAGCGGGCATAAAGGCTTACAATAGTACTCCAGCTTCACCTCATCCCGCGAGCCACCACGCCCGTGGGCGGGGGAGACGGCATACTAAGCCAGATTCTCCTCGTTCTGCGAGTTGACGGGACACATCAAAAGTACTCCAGTGTGTAGAGCCTTGCCTCTAAGGTAGGCCCCACATGGTTTTTCTCTTTTTTAATTTAACATAACGCGTCAAGTCGCAATTTGTTTGTTCACCCGTGGTAGACGATCCTCCCTCCACCAAGTGGACAACCAGTACACGTGCCAAATTACCACGTGGGCTGCCTTTTTCATTCAGAAATGAGCTCCACCGTGTAGCCGCACGGGTGTGGTTGGGAAAGAGACGGGAGTACGTGCGCCGTGCGTGCACCTCTTCTCTTCATGCACGTCCCCCACAAACATGGGTGTGTGTGAGAGAGATACAAACCTAGACATAATGCGCCGTCCATCCCCATGCCTCCGCCCAGTCCGACCACCAGTCACCACCACGGCACCACGCCCCACTCCTCCTCTCCTTATCTCTCATATTTCTCCCTCCATTTTTATATACAAGGGGCCACTATCAAAATTACAATTTGTAGATATACAAGGCCACTAACACTAATCGATGCAATATTAATGGTGTTTGCCTCGTGGTACTAGCAAAGGAGGACATTAATTATCCCTTGCATGCATGCGGGAGTTTGTAAAAAATGCATCTTGATGTTTCGGGCAATGCACGGGCATCTTGCTAGTCCATGAAAACAACATATGGCAAAATTCCATGGCGAACGAGGGATTTGAATCTGTTGGGAGGGGCTGTTTGGATCTTGCCCGGGGTAGCCAAAATATTGGCGACCCTTTTGACCATCGATGCCTTTGCCACTGATGAACGAGGAATGGCTCGGGTGCTCATGCTGTCATGCATCCTCCAGCGCGCACGTTGGAGACGAGCTCGCACGATCTGAGTTTTTTTGTCCCGCAACGCCGCCCGAGCCGCCCGCAGACCGATCAGCAACCCGCAAATTATGCCATCCAACCGTAGCCGCACACATTATGACAGCAACTCAACCAACCGGACGAAATTCACGCAAACACGTAGACAAACTGATACTCATTCACGCAACCACCGGAGTATTTCATATAAACAACGACGGAAATCATATAAAATACCGGATTTTCACACAAACATGACGAATTTCATTACATTAAAATGAACTACGTGGTGCTAGTTCTGGACAGCACAGATATATAATACTTGGCCTAAATGGTCGCCTGCCGATCGATTTGTGTTCCTCATGTCCGGCAGCACGATCACCGGACTGCCGGGAGCCCCGAAGGTATACGCTTCAGTGCAAAGGACGGCTCGCTTCCCCACTGCCCAACTGATATCATTAGCTGGTGCCGAAGATGATGGTGGCCGGCACCGGTTCGAGTTCATCACCGGCCACTACTTCGCCATGGACGGCACCGGCTCGAGTTCATCCTAACATTGACCTCTTCCATGGAGCCCATGCGGGGTCGACGAAGGTCCTCGCAACAAAAGGATCTGGCAAGACACCTGCTGTGTATGCCGGCGTCGCCTCCGCGGTGGCCTTCATGGGACCCAAGTGGCGGCGGCTTCCCGTGTTCTACTTCTCCTTGATGATGGCGGCGGACGCGGAGACGCGGTACGAGGCGGCAACGTGGACGGTAGCAACGATGCTCATGCGCCGCTGCTCGTCGAGCTGTCCTGGAGCGGCGAGTTGCTGAACCGCGCGTCGGCTTGGGGCGGCAACTGGCTCTGTCGGGCGAGGGGAGGGAGGTGGATCAGCGAGCTGCATAGCACGTATCCGGCGGGCTACCCAGCCGGCTTGGATGTGGAATAACTACTCTTCGTAAGCCATTGTAAGAGTGGACAAAATGGTGGAGGAGATAGGGGAGCGGCGGAGGTGTGCGATTCTTGGCCGGCGTTTGGCCTCGTTTAAATAGGAGATTAAATAGACGGCGGATGGGAGGAGCTCGGCTGGCGTTGCGTTTAACGCCGGCCCGGTCATGAACGCACGTGTGTCCAGAGTGGGTTTCTCGGCTTCCACACGGGCGGGTTTCATGGAGGCGTTTGAATGCGGCACGGAGGCGTGTTCTACTGGGCGTGCCGCGAGTGGCGCCCTCGACTCTGACCTAGGACACCGTGCCGTTCTTCCACTGACGTGTGGGCTCTTTGGGTGCATGGCCTGCATGTCAGTGACCCAACGCAGGTAGTGCACAGCAGAGGAACCTTTGGTGGGCTAGGGCAGTCAAAAGCGGGCATTTTATAAACCGATGATTGTTCACTGAGTGTGACGTCATCTTTTTCATGTAGTTAAGCGTGTGTCTTGCATCGTCTGCTGTGTGCATGCAGGTGTGCGAGTGTTGCGTGCGTGCAAGGGTGCATTTCAGTGTTGCATGCATGGGTGTGTACATGCAAGGGTGCGTTTTAGTGTTGCATGCATGGGTGCGTACGTGCGTGTGTTCGTGAGTGCATGTGTATGTGTCAGTGTTGCACGCCAGCATGCGTGCGTGTGTATGTTATGTGTACATGTCAGTGTTACACGCCTACATGAGTGCGTGTCTTGCGTGCGTGCATGTGTAAGTGCGGGGTGAGGCTACACGTGTAACACCCACGATGCGGCTATTTCTCCCACGTGTCGAAGCATGACTTAGAGGCATAACCGCATGGTGGTTTTGTCGCAAGAAGGGTCATCTTCACACAATCCCATGTAATGAATAAGAATGGGATAAAGAGTTGGCTTACAATCGCCACTTCACACAATGAACATATAATTCATACATCATTCAGAGCACACACATAGTCCGACTACGGACGAAGCCAAAAGAAAAAGAAGATAACCCAACTGCTAGATCCCCAATCGTCCCAACTGGGCTCCACTACTGATCATCAAGAAACAAAACATAGCAACAACTAAGATCTTCGTTGAGCTCCCAACTGAGCTCGGTTGCATCATCTGCACTGGTATCATCGACACCTGCAACTGTTGTGATAGTATCTGGTGAGTGACGAGGACTCAGCAATCTCAAAACCCGCGAGATCAAGAGTATTTAAGCTTATGGATAGGAAATGGTAATGAGGTGGAGTTGCAGCAAGCACTAAGCAAATATGGTGGCTAACATACACAAATAAGAGCGAGAAGAGAAGCAACGGAACGGTCGAGTAGCTAGAAGTGATCAAGAAGTGATCCTGAACTCCTACTTACGTCAAACATAACCCAAAACCGTGTTCACTTCCCGGACTCCGCCGAAAAGAGACCATTACGGCTACACACGCGGTTGATGCGTTTTAATTAAGTCAAGTGTCAAGTTCTCTACAACCGGATATTAACAAAATCCCATCTACCACATAACCGGGGGCACGACTCTTGAAAGTTTATACCCTGCAGGGCTGTCCCAACTTAGCCCATCACAAGCTCTCACGGTCAACAAAGGATATTCCTTCTCCCAGGAAGACCCGATCAGACTCGGAATCCCGGTTACAAGACATTTCGACAATGGTAAAACAAGACCAGCAAAGCCGCCCGATGTGCCGACAAATCCCGATACGAGTCACACGTGTCTAGTTCTCAGGGCACACCGGATGAGCCAGACGTCGGGTTCGCATAGACCCTGATTGCCCAGGGGGCGCCGGACATCGCTCGGTTTGGACCAGCACCCGGAGGAGCACTGGCCCGGGGGGGGGGTAAATAAAGATGACCCTTGAGTCTGCAGAACCCAAGGGAAAAAGTCTTAGGTGGCAAATGTTAGAACCAAGGTTGGGCCTTGCTGGAGGAGTTTTATTCAAAGCAAACTGTCAAGGGGGTCCCATAAATCACCCAATCGTGTAAGGAACGCAAAATCAAGGAACATAACACCGGTATGACAGAAACTAGGGCGGCAAGAGTGGAACAAAACACCAGGCATAATGCCGAGTCTTCCACCCTCACCAAGTATATAGATGCATTAATTAAATAAGAGATATTGTGATATCCCAACATAATCCTGTCCATCATGGAGCAATCTTCAACTTCACCTGCAACTAACAATGCTATAAGAGGGGCTGAGCAAAGCGGTAAGATAGCCAAGCAACGGTTTGCTAGGAAGGGTGAAAAGGTTAGAGGCTGACATGGCAATTTGGGAGGCATGGTAAAGCAAGAGATAGGTAGCGCAGAATAGCGATAGAACGAAGCAACTAGCGAGCAAAGATAGAAGTGATATCAAGGGTAATGGTCATCTTGCATGAGATCCCGCAAGGAAGAAGAACGAGTCCATGAAGAAGACAAACGGACCTCACAACTCCGGAATGACACCGAAGCTAACGAGAGAAGCAAACCGGAAAGAAGCAAGCAACATGGTAAACACACAAGCATAAACATGGCATGATGCACAATCAAGTATGATGCATGTCCGGTTTAATGAGGCATGGCATGGCAAGGTGCAACAAACAATACTACAAGTTAAGTGGAGCTCAATATGCAACGAGTTGCATATTGACGAAACACCACATTCAAATATTTAGTTCTCTCTCGTTTATGTACCCAACAATATTAAATGTTATTAAACATGGCAAGAGGTGAAGCATGAGCAAAACACATATTTAGGCAAGTTTAAATGAGGCCGAAAACAACAAGCAACAATTCCGGAAATCCCCATATGTTATTTAGCAATTTAATGCAAACAACAATTTGAAATATTTTAATTGTTGTTATCATGATGTGGATGACATATGCAAGCTTTATGCAATTTCTATGAAAATGTTGACATGAGCATGTTATGAAGCATTTGACACCATGGCGGAAACGAAAAGGGTGCCACGGCAATGACAACGAAAATGGTGCCACAACAACATTTCGATGATCTGACAACTCGTCGGGATGTCGGTGCAAAAGAAAGTGTGGATTTATGGGACATGCAAAAGATGGTGGGGTGATCCCGGATACCGGGTTCCCACGTGTCGGTGGCATGGCAAACGAGGAGGAACTTGCAATGACAATTCGGACACGGTGCACACACGAGCATTTCATACAACACACATGCATTCATTCACGGGTGTCGTCTCGGCGGTTCTACCTTTGAAGCGTGCATTTGGGGTGGAACACGTTCGTCGAAGGAAGTAGTGGAAGTAGACGTTCTCACGACAGTAGTGGAAGTCGTGGTACTATCGGTCCTCGACGGTAGTGGTACACGTTTTCGTAGATGTCCGGGGTCGTCCGTAGAGGAACTTGACAGTCGATGTAGTCGAACCTGGTGGATCCGAAGGGTACTTTTGAGCCCACGTATTCGTACATGTTTCGTAGACGTCCGGGTCATTGGTAGAGGAACTTGGCAACAGTGATTCTTGTGCTCACGAAACGGCAAGGAGACACACAACACAGAGGCCGGAGATGGCAGAACGGTAGTAGGCAGATAGAGGGCCGACAAGAGGATGCATGCGAGGTGGTTGTCCATGGCAGCGTCGGGTAGGGCCCGAGCTCGGACTCGAGGCAGAAGGGAAGGAGAGGGCGCGCGGGGTCTGCTAGAACTGCAGGTCACCGGCGAGGAGGCTAGGGATGCGGATGACTGCGCGCGAGAAGAGCAGCGGCAGCAGGGCGCGGTCGAGACGAAGCAGAGGCTGGGCACTGGCCTTGGCGCGGGCTTAGGCAAGGGGAGCAGAGGCCAACGGTGAGCTGGGGCGCGAGGCACGGAGACCTAAGGGCGTGACTGCAGTGGAGGGAGGCGGCTATGGTGCGGCCGTGAGCGCGTAGCTCGGGTCGCGGGCGAGGAGGAGAAGGAGAGATGGGGGGCAGAGGAGGTCCGGCCTGGTCCGCTTCTCCGGTGAGGGCGGAATGCGGGGTCTGGCACTGGAGGCGCAGGCGTGCAAGCGTGGGGATCAGGACGAGGGCGCGGTACTGCCCTCTCTCTATGGCGGCGTTAGGAGGAAGGAGGGGATCGAGGGGAGTGGCCACAGGAGCGAGGGTAGGTGACGGTGCTGAGGGGAAAATGAGAGGGAGAGATGGGGATCGATGGGAGGCTGGCTAGGGTTAAGGGTTGGGGCGAGCTGGGCCTAGGAGCGTTAGTTGGGCCGCTGGTTGGGCCTCATGGCCTGCTGGGAGCAGGCCGAGCTGCGGCTGCTCTTCTCTCCCCCTTATTTTCTCATAACAGAGAAAAAGAAAGAAAAGGGAAGAAAAGAAAAGGTTAGAGAAAGAGTTTGGGCATGGGGATTATTTTCCCGGACTCTCATAAATGCACTTGTTCCAAGAAAAATGGTGTGGACAAGATTGCAGGAATTAAGTTCAAACTCATTTGAAGTTCAAATGGGTTTGAACTAGGACTAGGTTTTTGAAGTGTCCAAAAATGTTGAGATTTTTGGTGGAGCTCCGGAATATGATGAGAGAATATATGGCACGGCTGGAGACCAAGAATTAAGATAACAAATGCATTGGGATATTTTGCAAGTGTGTTATGGTGATTTCCAAATTAATGAAATATTTAAATACAGCTCCCTAATATTGGGAAGATATGTTATAAAGAGAAGTCACCCTTCCCTCGATTTAAATGGATCGAAGATCCATACAATTTATTTAGATGAGTTTTTAAAATTAATGATATGATGGCATGATGACATGATGCAATGCAAGAGATGGCATGATGAATGCACAAACAAAACAAATCACACGACAAAACTCAGAATAGCTGGAAGTCTTCTGGAGCATCGGTCTCAGAGCTTTACAACTCTCCACCACTACAAGATGATCTCGTCCCGAGATCTAGAATGGCGCCGGAGAGAAACGGAAGAGGAAGAGGTAAGAGAAAGTTGCTTCTTTGACAAATGAGTGAAACCACGAACCTTGAGAGGGCTGGCCAAATTAAAGAAAGAGTACAACAGAGTTGAACGAGATTGCAAACAATCCGTTAAAAAAGAGGAACAAGGAACATTACGAGAACTTGAAGGTTGAAAAGACATGAATCAAGAGTTTAATGGACAAGAGAGAATTCGAAACCACTCCGGTTAAATGGATAAGCAAGAACAAGAACATGATCTTGACAAAATGACATGATGGGTGAAGAGCATGACATCACAATGCCTCCGGAAGAAATGAAAAAATGTAATGGAATGAACGGAGGAAAACTTGATCTTGAAAGAGCACGCTTACAAGAAATGCTAGAACGGAGTTGTTGGATTATCAACAACGAAAGGATAAGCTTGTAGTGGACTTATGGAAACATCTCAACATTATGAGGTGACAAACGGCCACTAAAGGAAGCCATTGATTTGAGTGAGAGCACCAAGGCGATGAAAAACTTCTTTCACCAAGAGGATAGGAGAAAACTTGGATCATTGATAAGCACCATAATAGCAACATTCCTTAGGGGAGGCTTTAGGTGAAACATGACACAACATAAATCCAACGAAGAGATTAATGGATTTAAAATACCTCATTGTTGGCAACATGTGAATCGCGAAACATGAATGGAAATTGTCAAGAATGATATAACACCATATCAAAAGATAAGGTAGGAGAATTGCACTTTGGAATGCAAGATGAAGAATGCTTAAATGCCTCAAAACAAAACATGTGTTGAGCACCATTTTTATTTTGATTATAGCTTGGCGGGTCATAACTTCAAGAGAAATCTTGAAGAACAATTCGAGATTGAAAGGAATCCTTGATGAACCATCATGTAGAGCCTCCATGAAGAACTCCAGTAATAAAAGGATGATAAAAAGAAAGAGAAGTTGAAAACACAGGGTGAAGTCTTGCGATGATTTAGAAGGAGCTTCGCGAGGATATAACCGAGAGAACTTGGAACTCCAGAAAGAAAAGATGAACATCTTAGAACCGAGAATTTATTCCTCATGAACAAACTCCGAAGGAAGGGATTAATCACTTGGATGAAACAAGAATAAGAATTATGTTATGCATATCCTTCACCAATTTAAATTGGTGAGAAGCATTGGATTTGGCATACTACTTGTTCTCATAGAAAGGATTGAAGGAGATATAGCGCCAACTCAAAGTGCCACCGGTAGGATTGGAAAGAACGAATGAATTGATACAATAACGAAGGAAGAGAAATCTTGAATGAACCACCGTAAGAATTGAAAACGAACATAGCAAAGGCACAATTCACCGGGAAGAATTGGAAAATGAATGAAGATACTTGAGGGGATTTAGATACATGACAACGAAGAGATCATGAACTGATTAGAGGGTATTTGAATGATGCACCAATAAGATTTGGAGAACAATAGCTACAAGCTGAGAAAATAGAATTATGACATGATGGCCTTCGGAGGAAAGAAATGGAAACAGCTCATGAAATGCTTCGGATGGTAAGAAAAGAATTGTCACAATCAAAACAATTATGAGGATGGCATGGAGCTATAACCATGAATCTCTAGAAGAACGGGTAAGGATTTAAGAGGAACTCTTCTTCGGTCTTCAAAATTCGAGAATGACGACCAGAAACACCACCATAAATTGTTGAGACACTCCGGAAGGATTAAAAGAAAAAAGTTTGAGCCAAAGATGAAAAGAATTTGAAAACGACCTTGGAGAAGGCATGTGACTGATGAAAATTCATTCTTACATCAAAATTGGAAATGAATTTGAGAATAGCTCCGGAAAAATAAAAGAGTCAGGTAAGATCCTGGGAAAAGACCTGTGGGTTATGGGCCCACTCAAGAGAAACACTGTTGAAATGATTTTTACAGTGTCACATCCCTAGCTTCTGGTGCTGCCTAGTGTGTGCATCATGTTTAAATTCAAATGAAATTTGAATTGAGGGATTTTCAAAGCCTCAGAAACCTTCTAAAAATGATCAACATTAAAATCTTCTCAAAGAAGTCCAAGAAAATGTTCCTCTTAGTCTCTGAAAATATTGCAAAGAGGTAAAACTCAAAACAATATTTTTGGTGTCTCAGAGTTAATTATTTTGGGCCTTGGAATTAAATAAATAGCTATTTGCATTGGATATATATTTGATATATAAATAATATATGTCCAATAATACTGGAACATTTTATGTGGTTTGGTATATTTTAGTCCTAGCCACATAACTATTTTCAGGATTTTATAAAATGGTTTAGTGTCTAAAATTAAATCAAAACAAACTACAGAAAATAGAAGACAGAATTAAAACAGAAATAAAAGAGAGAAGCCCAGCCACTTACCTGGCGCCCACTTACCTGGCCCAGCTCCTCCAGCGGCCCAGCCCACCGAACCGCCACCGTCTCCCACCTCGCGCCAGAAGGACATGAGGCGTGTGGCCACCGCACGCCGGCACGCGCCGAGCCACCTCCTGCTTGCCGCTCTCCTTCCTCGACGCTCTGGACGCCTCCCCCGAGCGCCACGCACCTCCCTGCCTCTCTCCCTCACTCTCCCGCGCCCTCATCCTCTCCCCTGGACCCCTCTCTCTCGCCACCGAACATGCCCATCGCTGCCGTTCGCCGTTGCCGCGACCACCGCTGTTCCGACGATGCCCCGAGCTGCTCCCGAGCTCCTGCACCTCGTCGCCAAGGCCGCTGTGGCCTCGAACCCGAGCTCACCCGAGCTCCGGCCGTCGCCTCGGGCTCAACTCCGGCGAACCCCGGCCACCCCCGCACCTCCCCTTGGTCTCCCTAGATGCACGCGGTCATGGGCTACCTTCTAGTGCTCTTCGCGCGTCCAACCGCAGCCCATAGCGCAACTCCGGCGAGCCTCCGCCGCGAGATGTGGTCGCCGGCGCCTAATCCGGCGACGCTGACGTGGCGTTGCCATTAGCGGCTAATCCCCCCCAATTAGCACACTAACAGACACTGACAGCGGGCCGTGTAGCGGGTCAAAGCCCGAGTCAACGCGGGATTAGCTCCTGTGTCACTGACGTGTGGACCCCGCACGTCAGGTTTGACCTGGACCTGGCCGTTGACTCGCTGACGTCATGCTGGCGTCAGGCTGACGCAGTTAAATCATTTTCTGGATTTATTATTATTCAGAAAAATTCAGAAAATGCCCTAAACTTCAATAATTCATAGAAATTCAACCGTAACTCCAAATTAAATAATTTATATATGAAAAATTATCAGAAAAATTCAAGGAATCCATCTGTACCATTTCATGCATGTCAGAACAACTTATAGCTGCTGTTTAGCACAAATCAATTAAATGGCATTTGAATAATCACATATGGAGTTTGAATTTGAATCTTGTATTCAAACCAACCCCATTTAACTTGTTGCTAGATGCATTAGCCCAAAACACATTCATTTTGCCATGTCATGATCATGCATCATATTGTGCATTGCATTGATTGTGTTCCCTTCTGTGTTGCCGGTATTTGTCCCCTCTCGATAGACGTGATACCGATGATGTGATCGTTGACACTGATGAAGACTCAATGCTATCTTCAGAAGTGCCAGGCAAGCAAAACCCCCTTGTTCATTCCGATACAATCCCACTCTCTCGCTCCTGCTCTCTTTTACTGCATTAGGACAACACCGATTCAACTGTTACATGCTGCGGTAGTTGAACCCCTTTATCCTCTGCATGACCTGTCATTGCCACTGTAAATAGATGAAACCCACTAGCATGAGTAGGAGTTGTTTGAGCCCTGATGTGCCTACTCATTCATGCTTGTTTGTCATGCCTGCTACTGCTTAGAGTTGAGTCAGGTCTGATTCATCGGGGATGAATCAGAGGCGTGTGAACATGTCCTACTGTGTGTGAGCTAAGTGTGTGAACACGATTTGGTAAAGGTAGTGGTGAGAGGCCATGTAGGAGTACATGGTGGGTTGTCTCATTGAAGCCGTTCTTAGGAACTGAGTTCTGTGTTTGTGATCCATGATTCAGCTACTACCATACATTGGGCCCTGAAATATGACCCCGCTCGACTTCTTATTCACCCAAGTCCTCTGTCCAGGAGTTGCAAGTAGTTTCTGGTGTTTGTAGTATGCTGGAGGCCGTGCACAGCGCTAACCGGAGGGGTGGGCTGTGATGCGGTAGGCACGTGGCCGGGTAAACCGGGCACCCGTTTGGTGTCACGGAACCCTGTTCACATCGTTTGGGGCTGTGAGCGAAACTCCGTCCGGATCTCCTCATGGATGGAACCCGAATAGGCGATAAACCTGGACTAGAGACTTGAGTGTTTAGGTAGGTCGTGGTCTACACCCACGTCGGCTTTCGCTTGAAGTCTGCCGAGCACATGTCGTGTGCAGACGCTAAGTGGTGGAAACATGTATGAAGAAGTACACCCCTGCAGGGTTAACATCATCTATTCGAATAGCCGTGTCCGTGGTAAAGGACTTCTGGGTTGCTTATATCAGTTCATAGACAAGTGAAAGTGGATACCCTAAAATACGCAAGATAAGCGTGAGTGCTATGGATGGCATTCTCGTAGGGAGACGGGAGCGGATCCATAGTGGTGTATTGATATGGTGAATATGTGGACTCGTGTGCGCCACCTCAAAAGAGTTACTTGCAGTCGTAGTTTAGGTTAGCCACCGAGTCAAAGCTGGCTTGCTGCAGTTAAACTCCACCATCCCCTTTGTTGATAATGATGCATATGTAGTTAGTTCTGATGTAAGTCTTGCTGGGTACATTTGTACTCACGTTTGCCTATTTTATGTTTTTGCAGAGAGACTTCGGTCTCACTAGTAGTTCCACGTGGACTTTGACATTTCGCTTGTTACCTCAGCTACGATCTTGTGCCTCAGCAGGATTTGGTAGATAGTCAGGCTTCTCAGCCTTTTTCATTTATAGATGTCTGTACTCAGACATGATAGCTTCCGCTTGTGCTTTGATATGTATGCTCGGAATGTTGGGTCATGAGACCCTTGTTTGTGATATCTCGCTCCTCGGAGCCTATTGATTAAATACTTGAGTTGGAGAGTCATGTTGTGATGCCATGTTGTATTTGCACATATCGAGCATATTGTGTGTATGTTATTGAAATGCTTGGTATGTGTGGGATCTGACTATCTAGTTGTTTATCCTTAGTAGCCTCTCTTACCGGGAAATGTCTCCTAGTGCTTCCACCGAGCCATGGTAGCTTGCTACTGCTCCGGGACACTTAGGCTGGCCGGCATGTGTCCTTCTTCGTTCCTGTGTCTGTCCTGTTAGACCACTATAGCCCGGTTCACCGGAGTCCTGTTAGACCACTATAGCCCGGTTCACCGGAGTCCTGCTAGCCCAGTGCTACAGCCTGGATTCACTCGCTGATGACCGACACGTTCGATGCTGGGTCATGGATGCCTGTCCCTGTAAGTCTGTGCCACTTTGGGTTTACGACTAGCCATGTCAGCCCAGGCTCCTTATCATATGGATGCTAGCGACACTATCATATACGTGTGCCAAAAGACGCAAACGGTCCCGGGCAAAGGTAAGGCGACACCCGTGGGAATACCGTGCGTGAGGCCGCAAAGTGATATGAGGTGTTACATGCTAGATCGATGTGGCATTGAGTCGGGGTCCTGACAGCGTTGGTATCAGAGCTTGACTGCCTGCAGGATTACCAAGCCAAACTGGTCGAAGTTGAGTCTAGAAATTCTTTAGTTATATAAGGGAATTGATTGTGGGATGGAACGTAAGGCTGTTTTTACTCCTTATACCTCATGGCCTTCTGATCTGAGTCATCATCTTCTCTTCTACGGGGGTTAAGGAACTAGGCTTTCTCTTCTTTCTATCAGGATCACGTGTTACTAACCCGTAGACTTATAAGATTGTTGGATCTAAGCTTGAGTTCAGCTCCTACGACTTCTGTATGTTAACTGTTGATCTCGAAACCTTGGTATTGTGCTTCTGAGTGGTTATGACACCATTTTTGTGAATGACTCAAATTTTTTTTCTAAGCATTTACAGCCGTTATGCTGTCCGAGTCATCCCAGGTTTCTAATTAGTCTGATGCATTTGCAAATCCTCTCTTTCCGTTCCCGATGTCCCTTATGGTCAGAATAAGCACACTAACCGGTGCGTTGAGGTAATTTATTGCCTTGACATATATGTTGGAGCTATTATTATGACCCTAGGTGTTTTAGGGAGTCACCTAGTAAGCTAGCCATGATTTGTGTCCCAGTGTGATGATTCTGGCCTTTATTCTCGAAAGCATCCCGTGATGCTACTTAGTAGTAGGCATTCTACTCCTGGGTTCTGAACCCGAGATTCACTCTACTTACTTCATGTTGATAGGGTTTGCTAGTTCCTTTAGGATATTAGTAACCTTTGCGATAGTTCTCGAGGTTCATGGTACATCCTTCTTCCTATTACCATGAACCATTCTTGGCAGGAGTTCTTCTGAACCAAAAGATGACAACAAGAGTACTCTTGAGGAGTTCTCCATGCTATATTGTGACTCTGCCAGCTCAACCCTTCTACATGGGTTTCCGGAAGAATTATGTTGAACTTGGTTCGACATACTAGTCTATGCATCCACAACTCAGAAAGTTATATGTTCCTTTGAGTTGTCCCTCTTTAGTTGTCTACTGACCTTCGTCTATCAATTGATAGTCAAGAGTATGCGTGCGTTCGTTCATCGATGCCTATTATTCTTGTGGTCCGTCAAGCCATTCTATCCGGAATGACTAGGAGAAACAAACTCCAGTACCTCTTCCATTTCCAGGATTGGGTCAAAGGAGTCGTACTCCGCAGATCAAATTGCTAATCTTGCTTTTGCTCTGCTCTACCTTGGAGTATTACCATCTTTATATCGGGATTGTTATAGGAATTGCACACCACCCTATGAACTCTTGGTACAATGATACTTCTTGCCATCATTGTTCATCCCTCGGTTCCTGTGTTATTGTAACCGGAATGTCGACAAGTGAATCGTGATGTGTGAAATCAATACTCCTAGCAACCTTGTTGCTCAGTAGTTAAAGGACAATAATTTCATTCTTAGCGTGTTGGTTATTCAATCATCATTGTAAGATTGATTGTGCTACCTAGTCCTTGTTCTCGGTGCACTCCTCGATCGATGAGTTAGGATTATTTCAAATCTTCGCTCTATTGATCATATCGTCTTGCCCTGAAAAGCAAGATTGTTCTCGAGCTTACTAACATATCGGTGGTTCGTGACTTTCCAAATATCTTCTTGGAAGTGTTACCAGGTTGTCACCTGACTATTATGTTGAGCTCGTGATCAAGTTGGTTTATCCTGTAAACCACCCTTTCTCCAAGAATCCGTGTTGCACTACTAGGAAAATGGCTATAGATGGGATTGACACTAATGGCGCACCAGAAAGATGGTGCGCCATTAGTATATACTAATGGCGCACCACAATCTGATGCGCCATTAGAGTTTAAACAACTAATGGCGCACCATGCTACGGGTGCGCCATTAGTATCAAAAAAAATTTTTTTAACTAGTGCGCCTGTCCAAACATACTAATGGCGCATCCCGGCAAAGTGCGCCATTAGTAGTTGTAACTACTAATGGCGCACTAGGCAGCAGGTGCGCCATTAGTATAGAAACTTTTTTTTGAACTAGTGCGCCTATCCAAACATACTAATGGTGCATCCTGCCCAAGTGCGCCATTAGTAGTTGTAACTACTAATGGCGCACCTGGCAGTGGGTGCGCCATTAGTATAGGATTTTTTTTGAACTAGTGCGCCTATCCAAACATACTAATGGCGTATCCTGCCCAAGTGCGCCATTAGTAGTTGTAAGTACTAATGGCGCACCATGCAAGAGGTGCGCCATTAGTAAGTGGGCAGCAACAAGATATTTGGGACAGCCTCTCCTACCCACACACTCACTTTCTCCCCACTTCATTCTCTCCACCTCCTCCTTGTCTCGGGTGCCTCCTCTTTTTCACCTCATTTCCACCATAGATTCATTCAAATTAAGTGGTTAAATTACCTTGTTTTAATAGGTAAGTAAGGGGGAAAGCTATATTTAGGTTGTTCTCCTTACAACAATGTGCACATGCACTTTTTACGGCCTAGCTAGATCTATGTATGTTCGTGGTGTTGCATATGTTTGTGGTGTTGCATATGTGTTTGTGTTTGGAGGTGTACCGGTATTTGATATGCGATAGTTGCCAATATTTTGCCGGAATGTTGATTCATTTCCGTTTCGGCGAGAATTTTGGCATTAAGCATTCTTTTTGGTCCTATTTTTAGGGAAAGTCATGCCAAATTTTTGTTTGGTTCTAAATTATCGTTTTGCTCTACCCCGCAGGCGACCATGGTCCGCACGATGACCGAAGGCATCGTGAATAGGTTTTTGAGGTCCGCGAAGGCCGAGATGCTTCAAAAGAACGAGACAGAGATAAGATGTCCGTGTCGAAGATGCAAGCTGAAGAGCCTTATTGCGGACCCGGATTCCGGGCAGGTGCGGGACCACCTGCTGTTGCGTGGTTTCATGGATGGCTATCGGTGGCAAGGTGATGAAGATGACTACGAAGTCGTCCATGCGGGCCGGGCAAGAAATGAGGAAGGGCAGCAAGACAACCACCGCGGCTCGGGCGGGCGAGAAGACGAAGAATCCCCAGGAGATGATCACGACTGTGATGCTGTACACAGTCATCATGTAGAAGATGCAGGACATGATGATGAGGAAGATGCCGGAGCAGGCGACGGGCATGATCATGAAGATGATGATGCCGGCGGAGCAGACGACGCTGGACCATCGATGGGCTGGGTGCAGGACCCTCATATTCAAGAGCTGCTTCTCAAGCAGACGGATAACACAAGAGCTGCCGCCCGAGAGAAAGCCAAGATGGATCAACTTGAGTTAGACGCGGTTACTCCATTGTATGAAGGATGCAGGCCCGAGGA
Source organism: Triticum aestivum (assembly GCF_018294505.1). NCBI lineage: Eukaryota > Viridiplantae > Streptophyta > Magnoliopsida > Poales > Poaceae > Triticum > Triticum aestivum. The sequence continues at coordinate 692,210,384 of NC_057798.1, read as the reverse complement.
TACCCGCCTGAAAGTAACGCTCATGGCCCTGGAGATGAAGGTAAAACACAAAATGACCGACGCATGCTTCGACGAGAACATGTCATTCTGGCACGAACGTCTTCCCAAGGGGAACAAGTGCCCGACCAGTTTGGAGGAGGCGAAGAAAATCGTGTGTCCTCTGGATTTACCGCACGTGAAATACCATGTGTGCATGAACAATTGCATCATTTATCGGGACGAGCACGCGGAGTCTACAATATGTCCGGTGTGCAGTGTCACTCGATACAAGAAGAGGAAGAAAGCTCCTCGAAAAGTGGTGTGGTACTTTCCGATCACTCCTCGTCTGCAGCGGTATTTCGCGGATCCTAAGGTAGCAAAGCTCCTATGTTGGCACGCGGATAGGGAGGAGAAGAAGCGAGAAGATGACGCAAATGATCCGGAGATAGATAAAAAAGACAAGATGCTGAGTCACCCTAAGGATGCGAGCCAGTGGCAAGCATTGAACTTCGAATACCCAGAATTTGGGAACGATCCAAGGAACATCGTGCTGGGCGCGAGCACCGATGGAGTCAATCCGTTTGGCAGCCAGAGAAGCACACATAGCACCTGGCCTGTGTTTGTGTGGATGTACAACCTTCCCCCCTGGTTGTGCATGAAGAGGAAGTACATTCACATGAGTATGCTAATTGAAGGGCCGAAACAACCAGGGAACGACATCAATCTGTATCTGGGGCTGCTGAAAGAGGAGCTTGACACGCTGTGGAAAACGCCAGCCAATACGTGGGACGCCGCAGAGAAAGAATATTTCCCTATGAGAGCCGCACTGCTCACGACGGTGCACGACTATCTCGGTTACGGATATCTTGCGGGGCAGGTAGTCCACGGATTTTCTGGATGCGTAAGGTGCATGGATGACACAACGTATCTCCAGCTAGATAGAGATCCCAGGTCTTCGAAAACCGTGTTCATGGGACATCGAAGGTGGCTTCGCGACGATGTCCCGTGGAGGAAATGCAAGGATCTGTTCGATGGTGAAACCGAACCCCGAAAACGCCCGTGTACGAGGAGCGGCGAGGAAATAGACAAGCTGTTGAAAAATTGGAAAGACTGCCCACTGCCCGGAAAGAAGCAAAAGGCGCCAGAGCCGGGAAAGAAGCGAAAGGCGCCAGAGCCGCTGCTGAAGGTGTGGAAAACGAGGTCTGTTTTCTGGGACTTGCCGTACTGGAAGAGCCACCGTGTGCCTCACAGCCTTGATGTCATGCATATCACGAAGAACGTGTGCGAGAGTCTGCTTGGTACCCTGCTCAACATGCCAGAGAGGACCAAAGATGGGCCTAAAGCAAGGGCAGACTTGAAATCAATGGGCATCAGGCAGGAGCTTCACACTATATATGATGATGATGATGATGATGATGATGATGATGATGATGATGATGATGATGAGGCGAAGCAGGACACAGAAAGTCGTCGCAAAGGCAAAAAGGCCAAGAAGACCGGAAATGACTACCCTCCCGCGTGCTTCACTCTAAGTCAGGAGGAGATCGAGCAGTTTTTCACCTGCCTCCTAGGAGTAAAACTTCCTTACGGTTACGCGGGGAAGATAAGCAGATACCTAGACCAAGCGAAGCAGAAGTTCAGCGGGATGAAGTCTCACGACTGTCACGTGCTGATGACGCAGATACTTCCAGTTGCAATCCGTGGGATCATGGACGCGCACGTCCGTGAAACGCTATTTGGCCTATGCAACTTCTTCGACGTCATCTCTCGGAAGTCGATTGGCGTGAGGCAACTCAGAAGGCTACAGGAAGAGATCGTGGTGATACTATGCGAGCTTGAGATGTACTTCCCGCCCGCATTCTTCGACGTTATGTTGCATCTGCTGGTCCATATAGTGGAGGATATCATCCAACTCGGACCGACGTTCCTGCACAGCATGATGCCGTTCGAAAGGATGAATGGTGTCATCAAAGGATACGTTCGCAACATGTCACGTCCAGAAGGAAGCATAGCCAGGGGCTTTCTGACCGAAGAGTGCATCTCCTACTGCACGAATTATCTAGGCATCGAGAACCCCGTTGGTCTGCCCGTCAACAGGCACCTCGGCAGGCTCGCTGGATGGGGTCACCGTGAGGGTCGCCGCGAAATGCATGTCGACTTCGAGGGTTGACTCACCGACTTTGAAAGAGCAAACCTAGTCGCGCTACAACACATAGACGTGGTCGATCCTTGGTTGGTAGAGCACAAAACCTTTATTAAAAAGACGTACAATGACCGAGGCCAACAGAGGACGGACGGAGATATACTCAAAGAGCACAACTCATGTTTCACGCCTTGGTTCAAGCATAAGCTTCTGTCGTACCCTTTACATGAGGATTCTTCCGCGGAAGAACAACTCATATTCGCCTTGTCACAGGGCGCCGAGCACAACCTGATGACCTATGAGGCGTACGATATCAACGGCTACACATTCTACACCGAGGCCAAGGACATGAAGAGCGATGGTTATCAGAACTTCGGGGTAACGATGGAATCCTACACCGGTAACGACAAGGACAGATACTACGGAAGGATCAAGGAGATCTGGGAGCTGAGCTACGCTGGAGAGAAGGTCCCGATGTTCCGTGTCAGATGGGCCAAGAACGTCATAAAAGAAGACCGGTATTTCACCACCATGGTTATACCCGAAGCCAAATCCAAGACCGCGGGCGCAAACGTCACCGCGAAAAATGAGCCATGGGTACTGGCTTCCCAAGTGGACCAATGCTTCTTCATTACCGACCCGCCAAAGCCCAGTCGTGTTGTCGTGAGGAGAGGCAAAAGGAAGATCATCGGAATGGATGGAGTAGCCAATGAGCAAGACTTCGACAAGTACGGCGACCCGAGGATCGAACATGACGACGATGATGAAGTAGCAGCATACACCACAAGAAGAAGCAGGACCACCCTACCTAAAGGATGTCCGTTCCACAGAAGAACTCCATTTGCGAAAAAGAAGGGCAAGAAGATTGTGAACAGATAGCTAGCTAAGATCAATTGTATTTAAATCGTAGCCTTCATTTCTCGATTGTATTTCATGGGTACTTTTTGAACTATCATGAATATTTTTAAATTTCATGGACACTCGATCTCGATCCCCCTCCATCTCGATCACTATCCCACCTTGCTAGATCCGGCCCCCCTCGCCGCCGAGCACCCCCCAGTCCACCGGCCGCCGCCGCCGACCCCCCGCACCCTCGATTCCCCTACCCAACCGCCGCCGCCGACCCCCCGCACCCCGCGCACCGTCTTATAAAAAAATAAGTATCAAACAACTTTTTAAATGCTACTGTCTTATAAAAAAAATATTACTGTTATTATTTAAACAAGTTTGAACATATTTAAACA
>NC_057798.1:692143849-692206360 GCF_018294505.1 Triticum aestivum | reverse complement strand
CACTGTCTTATAAAAAAAATAAGTATCAAACAGCTTTTTCAATGCTACTGTCTTATAAAAAAATATTACTGTTATTATTTAAACAAGTTTGAACATATTTAAACATAAATAAGTATCAAACAGCTTTTTAAATGATAAAAAAAAATTGTGGAGCCTGGGAGTCAAACCCAGGACCTCCTGGTGTGAGAACTGGCTACTAACCAGTCGAGCTAGTAGAGGGGACTTGGTGTGGATCAGGTCAGGTGGGAGATAACCTGTTGGCTCCAGCAGGAATAAAAAAAAGTACTAATGGCGCACCAGGGTGAGGTGCGCCATTAGTGTGGATATACTTATGGCGCACCGGGGGGTGGTGCGCCATTAGTATTGTGCCCCCATCCATATTTTTCCTCCCCGGCCCTCGATCCCCTTCTCGCCCTCGCCCTCGATCCCCTTCCCCTCTCCTCTCCTCTCCCGACGCCGCTGCCCCGCCGCCTCGACGCCGCCCCGACGCCGCGACGCCGCCCCGACACCGTGAGACGCCGCGACGCCGCCCTCTCCTCTCCCGACGCCGCCGCCCCACCGCTTTCCCCACGGAGAAGGAGGAGGAAGAGGGGGCGCTCGCCGTTGACCTCGCCCGGCCGACTCCGGTGGCCAGGCCGACTCGCCATCGCCCTGCCGCCCTCGTCGCCGGTGGCCCGGACGCCGCCCCGTCCGTACCACCGTCGCCGGAGCACCCACACCACCACCCGGACCTCGTCGCCCCCGTGAGCTCCCCCTCCTCCTCTCCCCCTATCCCCCTCGCATCCCCCGTGAGCCCCATCTCTATTTCTTCTTGTCACCAGCACCACCACCACCAGTTGCCATTTTGCCCCACCTCAGATCTATGTTGTTGGTTTTTCATGTTTGTTGGCAGTCAGACAAATGTCACTGTATAATTTGGTCAAATATAGCAACCTAGTTGAAATTCCCAAACCATCTCTATAGACAGCTGAAATTTTCATGAACATATATTGCTCTGAACCTTGGCTTGTCACCACAGGTTGGTGCATTTTGTGTTGTTCTATTTTCGAAAAGATGGAACCTAGAGGGGCAAGAGTTCGTCCAATGTAACTGCTAATGATCATGTTCTGTGATAAGTTTCATTGTCATGAGTATGTAGGGATCTCTTTTCTTCAAACAAAAAAGGGAAGAATAGTGTACAAGAATGAGAAATAATGAGAACAAGAGGAAGAGCCCCCATTAGATAGATGGAAACTTAATGAATATAGCTGCTGTATTTGGAGATAAACGCAACTCTAATTCAGTATCTAATTATCTACAAAGTAAAGCTCATAATTACCATATATGCACAATTGGTTCCAGCGATGTATGCCAGTTGCCATTTTGGATTCTGCATCAATCATTTTTATTCATATGATTCATTTGTATTAGGTTTTGGCAGATATTGTTAACTTGACTTCATGGCTGCGCTCTATCCTGTGTTGCGCCTGTGCTCGTTGCTACTGATGCACTTCATGGCTGCTACTGTGTACAGTAGGAAGTGGAGTTAAGAACAATATTGGTCAGCTGTCCTAGTAAGTAAGATAAATTTTGCAGACTGGATCTGCCAAACACTCCATCCTTAATTCAGATCGGCAAAAACCCCAGCCAAAGAAAACCTTATTGTGTTTTCTTAGGATTTCAGACGAATCTTGATGCATAATAGCTACCTAACGGATCAAATAGTAATACACACCGAACCTGGTTAGGAAGCTCTCTGCAGGCAAACTATTAGTGCATGAACTTAGAACTACACATATGCTAGTGGAATTAAGAACACTGTCGATTAGCTGTCTAGTACAATCTTTTGCTTATTTGCCTCGGATGAAAAAGAACGCATTTACTGATGCAGATCGGCAAACCAACATCTGTGAGAGAATAAGCAATTTTCTCTTTTATGTTTACCTTGATAAGAGTTGTAGCTTCAGTGCATGTGCAAGCATGTGCTGGTTTCGTCTGTGGCTCTTGGTTGGCTCAGTCATTAGTTGCTCTTTTGTTTATGGCTGTTGGTATGTACACTAGGTAATGGAATTAAGAACATTGTTGATCCAGTAAGTAGGACAAAGTTTGCAGACTGGATCTGCCAAACACTGCATCTTTAATTCAGGTCGACAACAACCCCAGTCAAAGAAAAACCGTCCCTGACAACCTTGTGTTTTCTTAGGACTAAAAACGAATCTTGATGCACAATAGCTACGCTAACTATGGATCGCCTATAAGAATAACTGCAAACTGGATAGACATGTTATAATAATTCAGCTGAGCATATAGGAGCATGTAAGTTAACTTTGTTTCAGCTTCACACAAGTTACAATTCGCTAAAAAAAGCCAGCTAGAATAGCCAAATAACAATTTGGTCCCAAACACAGCAAGGTCCTATTTTACTTTCAACATGACCTGACAACATGACCTGACAATAGTTCAGTTTACAGCTGAGGACATTGATTTATTATGAAGTTGCTTGGGTTTATTATGAAGTACTTTGATCATGTCTCTTTATTTGTACTGCTGCTAATATACTTTATATGATGATGAAGTGCTACTGAGTTGTGTGCAAATTTCGTTAAATCAGTGATGTGTATGTGTGCTGTCAGTTATGTGTATGTGCTTATTTTAATCCAGTGAAATATGGCAAGGAACTGTAGCTAGCTAAACGGTAGTTTTGCTTAAATTGGTGAAATTTGGCACTGAAATGTAGCTAGCAATGCAAATATCTCAATGAATTCAGCTCTGTTTTCTGTGTGAAACTGTTGTTGTTAAATGAAGCCACATTCCAGTCCACATGCCAATGTATTTTCCATGTTGTGATGGAGGCCTTTTTTGCCTTGTCCACCCGAGAGGCCCTTGAGTTTGCTGGAATGTCGATTAACTTCCGTTCCAGCAAATTCGGGTACTCCATATGTCCTATTTTCAGCAAAGGTCATGCTGAAATTTTCCGTGAATTTTAGCATGACTTTGCTAAAAATAGGACATATGGGGTACTTGTGACTAATGCATGGGCCAGGGTATCTTAGTAGTTAATTAAGTAGGATCAAGTGCCCCGGCGTACTTGTGACTAATGCATGGCTTTTAGGGTGCCTTGGTGTCGATAAAAACCGAAATGATGAAAAGTTAGGCTTTTAGGGTGCCTTGGCGTCGAAAAACCCTCAATGATAAAAGCTTAGATTTTAGGATGCCTCGGTGTCGACAAACCCTAAATGATGAGACCATGATCTTGTTCCTTGACAATAACCAACTTTTTGACCAAACTTTGTTTCTATTTAGAGAGAAACATGGCCCACAACGATGAGGCCGGGGGTTCGGGCGGCAAGGCATTCTGGGAGCTGTCCCAGGAGATGGAGGAACAACCTCACTTGTATGAGGCCGCCGCCTTCCCCACTGATCCTGAGACCACGGATGGTGCCCCGAGGATGACCACACTGATGCCACCGCTGATGGTGCCGCCGAGGATGCCACCACTGATGATGGCGGCGCACGCACAGATAGCAGCCAGCCGAAGAGGCAACGGAAGGACCGGCGCCCGATCGTGCTCCGCACCCTCAAGGAGGAAGTTACTGAAGTGGACTCCAACGGGAATCCAACGGCGCCCGAACAAATAGTCAAGGGGTACTCGCTTCAGCTCGGGTGCATTGTCCGGAGCACCGTCTCGATCAACACCGAGAACCTGAGGCATCCTGACCGGGGGAATTTGCGCCACCTCCTCTTCACGAAGCTGCACAAACGATACAAGTTCCCCGCTGAATTCGAAAACACAAGCCTCAAAGGGAATAAAGTGAACAATGCTCCCCTCACGAAGATGAGAAAGGCCCTGTCTACTTGGAAAAGCAATGTGAAGAGAATGATCGAGAAAGGTGAGAGTTATGAGAAGATCAAGGAGAAAAATCCTTCGATCACCGAAGATGACTACAACGACTTCAAGATCAATTGCTCGAGCACCGCAAGCTCCCAATCAAGTGAGTGGGGGAAACAAATGCGGGAGCTGAACATAGGGGAACACACACTCGGTCCCGGCGGTTACAGAGTGGCGGAGCCTATATGGGACAAGGAGGAGGAGGACCGTGCCGAGCAAGGCCTACCGCCCCTCTTTGATAAATACGGTGACAAGCATACCAGGAACTTTGTCAGGGCCCGGTACAAGAAGGACCCAAAAACAAAGGAGCTTACCACGGATCCGAAGACCAGGCAGCTTGAGCTTGTTCTGGTAAGGAATACACCCCCGCGTAATTAGCTCCATATGGTTGAATTCTAATTAATGAAGCCGAATTTCTAAATGGTTCACATTCCTTCCGCAGGCAACTGAAAGCAGTAGCGCGGGGTCGACTCAGAGCAACCCTTGGGACACTACTCTAAATAGGGGGTTGAATATAATGAAGAACAAGGATAAGCTCAGTAAGCCGACGTCAGCTGGTCGTGTGGCCGGCAAAGGCTTGTCGACAAAATGGGGGTCATACTATACCGCTGGTGTGTGGAAGGAGAAAAAGACCAGCTCGGAAAGCCAGGCGCGAGAGGTTCAAGAACTCAAGGCACATGTGGCGCGGATTCCGGAGATTGTCCAAGAGCAAGTGGAACAACGACTCGGAGCGACGATCACCGCCCTTGTGCCTACCTTGATCTTGGGGTTGAGTGCGTGGATTGCGGGCGGCCAACAGGGGCCGCCCCCGATTCCTAGCTTCACGGCCAGCAACTCGCATAATGCGATGGCGGGGCCATTGGTGCCTCCGGCGGAGGCGGCATTGGTGTCTCCGACACCGGCACGGGAGCTTAATGCACCCGGGTGTACGCCGGCCGGCACCTCTTCAGCAAGCGGCCGCTCCGTCAACTGCACGCCCGCCGTTGGCGGTGCCTCGACATTAGCCGAGCTCGACGCCATCATCACGGTAACTAATTAAGCCTCTCTCGGCCGAGGACTTCATCTCCTTGCCTTTGACTGGGCATCCCTGACGCCCTACATGTTTTCGTAGGGCGCCGCCGACGTTCCGTGCACTCTCCTCCACTTCGTGAACAACGAGTTGGTCGATGTCGCCCAGGGCAAAATCGTTCAACCGGGCAACCCCTTGTTCCACGGTACCCAGATGCCACCCAACTTGTTCAGGGTTCAACTGGTTCGGGTGCTGCCAGGCTGCGACAACTTGTTACCTCCGATTCGACCCGTCGGGGCCGACGATGATGACGTGATGACCCTCAGCGCCTGCCTGAGCTGGCCCCTGCTTTGGCCGAAGAGCCAGATTCGTTTGGGGGCGGGGGACACCACCCCAAAGACAACACCGCCAGTCGTGCCGGCGCCAAGTCGGCCCCATGGCAAGACCGCCGTAACGGTGCCGGACATCCCTATGCCACTGGATCCAAACATGCATATGGCACAGGATCAGAACGACGACGACGACGACGATGATACATTTGGCAACGTCGATCAGTACTTTGCCGAGCATGGGTACGATGGAGACTTCATGGGGCCTCCTTCTCAAGAACCAAACCCAACAAAAGACGTGTGCGATCTAGCTCGTACCGCGGAGAAGCCAAGTTGCAACAGGCGCCGTCTGGCGTTCAGCTCTCAGGAGACGCCTCCAGCTGCCGACTTCACCGAGCCTCAGATAGGCGAGGTGCGAAATATTATCAGCCCCAACACACTCAAGAAGGCGGTCTGTGAGCAGAACTCGGTCCCATTACAGGAGAAGAAGAAGGCACGCAAAAGAAAGACTAAGAAGGGTGCGAGCCAGCCGGCACCGAGTACGATCCGTGCTCAGGACGGGCCACCTTCACCGCAGGATATCTCGAGGAGGGTGCATGTGGCGGGTAGGGCGATGCTACCACCAAATATGCTCAATGCTGCAACCGGTGCTATGCGGAGTCTGCACGATAGTGTTCTTTCTTTGGAGAAGCGGCGTCTCAGAGAGAAGGATGTGGCATACCCGGTTTTCGTGGCCAAGGTGCCAGAGGGCAAGGGCTTTGTGGATGGCGACATCGGGGGTACGATCGTCCTGCGGCTTGATGACATCTTTGCTATGTTTAACCTTCATCCGCTGCACTACACCTTCGTTCGGCTATTTTCGCTGAGTATGGAGATGCGGATCATTCGCGACAAGACCCCGGACATCGTTATAGTCGACCCCTTCTACATGCGTGCCAAGATCTTGGGCAGCGCTGGGGACCGGCAAGTCGCGAGTTCTTACCTCGAAGGTGTCATTCTGGCAAACCAAGATAAGGATAACTTCCTCCTGCCTTACTTTCCCGAGTAAGTCCTCCCCTCAACCGGCCCGTAACATATGAATTCTTACTTTTCGATCGTTTTTCTTTTAACATTCCGTGTTTTCTGCAGTGACACACGTTGCACGCACATCCTCGTAAGCCCCAAATATTCCATGGCCACGTATTTCGACCCGGACCGTCAGTCGAACATAGACTACACAAATGTCAAGAAGGTTCTTGATGATGTTCTCCCCGGCTACGCCCAATCTGGAGGCACCTTCACCAGGCCTATTCGTAAGTACGGCAAGCACGTGTTCTCCCACAATACGACGTTCTGCTGCGTCAAGCAGCCGCCTGGCGGTCAGAAGGGTGCCTACTACGCCATCCATCACATGCGGGCGATCGTACGGGACCATCATCAACTTCTGCTACCGAGTAAACTCCAAGATTGGGCCGCGAGCGTGTCGGCAATCCAGGACGCGGACCTCCAACAAGAATTCTTTCGCATCCAGTCGGAGTTTGCGGAAATCATCCATCAAGATGTCCTTCGTACCTCGGGGCAGTTCTACCTCAGAAATCAACCGTCCAACAGTGACATCGACACAATGCTACAAATGCAGGATGACAACGCCCGTTCTTTCATGACTCCCACGATAGACGGCGGCTTCATCCACACTCCGGTCCCTTGAGTCGAGTTGTCTAGTTCTGAAACATCGATTGGCTCATGTTGTAATTAAACTTTAATGAACTTGTAGTATGTCTCTTTGGTTTTGAGAGTCGTTCAACTTAGATGTAATCGATGCTATTAATGTCTTGCTTTTCTCTTCTGATCGTTCTGTTGCATAATTATATATTGCTTATGTATTGTCTGTGAATTGGTACTAACGTTTTGTTTGGCTAGTGCATAGTGATGCCGACGTATGTCGTGTACAAGGGTAAGGTTCCCGGAGTCTACGATGACTGGGAGGAGTGTCGGAGACAGGTTCACCGATTCAGCGGTAACAGTTACAAAGGGTACACCACTAGGGCCGAGGCCGAATCTAGATACGCCCGCTATCTAGCGGGAGAGGGTAGGGAGCGTTGGAGGAACCGGATGAAGACGAGTTTCATCGTGATGATGCTCATCGTGATGACCGCAGCTCTCTTCTATGTGATGGTAGTTTAGATGATCGATATCGACTTGTAATGCGAAGACAAACTCGCTACTCGCGGTCTCGAGACTTGTAATATAATGTTCTATCTTTGTTCGGTCTTTTTAATTCGGAGACTAATATGATGAATTGTATTCGGAGACTAATATGATGAATTGTATTCAAAGACTAATCTTCTATTGTATTTGATGAATCTATTGTTGATGTGTGCTGTCTATATTTTGTCAAATTATACATTTTGTAACCTGTGCAAAAAACAGAAAATAAAAAAATAAAAAAAACCTAATATTCATACTAATGGCGCATCACACGACAGTGCGCCATTAGTATGACAGTGCATACTAATGGCGCATCACCGGGTAGTGCGCCATTAGTATGCTGCGGTTACTAATGGCGCATCCAGAGGTGGTGCGCCATTAGTATGCCAAAGCACCTGGGTGTACATGCCAACTGGGAGGCATACTAATGGCGCACCCTCGCATATACTAATGGCGCACCAGGTGGTGCGCCATTAGTATACCAGATACTAATGGCGCACCAGCTGGTGCGCCATTAGTAAAAATTACTAATGGCGTGCTGTCAGTGGCGCACCAGTGATGCGCCATTAATGGCCATATTAGGTGCTCCATTAGTAGTGGTATTTCTAGTAGTGTTGGATACCCCTGAGCTAGTTGGTTAAGCTAGACAACAACTTGGAGAGTTGGAAGATAAAAGCTTGCCTGACTTAGTTCGTTCCAAAGGGATATTCTTGTGTAGTGTGTGTTGAAGAAAGATGATATCTTCATCGATTGGTCCCTGTGATCAGTTGCTGGACCTATTGTCTTATCAATCCTTTGATTTGAGTGTGGGCTATCGTCAAATCAAATCAGTACCAACGATGCTCGTAATGTTGTCTTACTCGTGGTTGATCCCTCGAGCATACACCATTACATCTTTGGTCTGACCAATGCTATCACCGTGTTCACATGATGGTGGAAGTCCAGTGATATGGAAATTCCGATGAGTTGCTGTTGAGCCCATCAGTAGCATTTCGTCTCCCACCATGAATCATGTTGAACATCAACCTAGTGTTGAAAATTTTGTAAGCAATGCCTTCGTGCTCCGTTCATGAAGCCTATGTTTGGATGAAAGTAGTGACTTCCTCTAATTCATGTGCATCTGATGTACGTTGCCGCCATGAATTCGAGGAAGATTGTTTTGTTTTCTTTGGAATCATGCCAAATCAGTCATGCACACGTGCGAAGTATTCTGTAGTTTGGAGATTTGCAACCTTCATTCTATATGTATCCCTAGCACACCAAGCCACTGATTGATTTGTTCAAGGAAAAGGAGTTGCTGTGCAAATACTAGTTCGTGCACAAGATTACTATATCCTCAATGATGGTTCCCTACCAGAACTCGGTAGTGTTTAATTTTAAGACTACTACATGGCCATGCTTGTCTGGGACAACGTGTTCACATGTTTGTAGCAGAACCAGCTCATGTTTTGGAGCTTACTATCGTAGTTCATTCCCCGAGAATCTCGCAACGTCATCTCGTCGATTTGTGTTGCAAACTTTCGTTTTTCTTCCTAGACTCGATGAGTCTAGAATATCCTGACACCAATCAGATCTGAATCTCAGGCAGATGTGATGGTTGGAACATTTTCCAAGAACTATAATATTGGTCCCTCGGAAACCGGTAAAGTGGATGTCGTGGCCAACACACCCAGCCGGAAGACCTGTTATTATAATATCTTGATTGAGGAAGTTGGCCACCTCCCCATAAGGATTTCGTAGGATTTACTCCCTAGTTGTGCCTTATGATTTTTGAGATCCCGAAGTCCGACCTTTTTACTTGATGTTCTAGATACCAGACCATTTTTATGAATGGGTTACACTAGCACATCAAGGAGAACATTAGAAGCGGAGTGCTAAATGTCTCTCGGTCGATCATCCAGATTTTATTTCCTTGGCCCCGCCAAGGGTGAAACCTGAGAAAGTGTTATCTTCCTTTGCATCTGCATCCTCCATCACCATTCATCATGGTAGTAAGTTGTGTTACCGGACCCTTGACACGGATGTTGGTGAAACCTGATGAATATGGAAATGCTCAAGTTCTTGAGAGCACGCACAAGCGCTAGGTGTTATCATCGACACTAATTGGGATGCTCTTAGTTCCCTCGGTAATGCTATGACCTTCTCAAATAGTGAATTCACTCTCTATTGTTGGGTTCTTCCCCCAGTTACCAGAATCATTCCCAGCCTTTGCATTCTGTTCCCAGCTTGCACCGCCAATGTGCCATTCTACCATGGGTCTCATCCATTTCCGGTGGTAAGCAAATTCATCCATCACGTTGTCCTCAACAAGGTAATCCACATCATCCAAGTCCGGGTATGCCATCCAACCGACCCCCTCCAAACGATCGCTCGAGAATTGCCTTAGGCTGGTTTAAAGAGTTTCAATGATCTCTGAATCAAAGGTAATTCTTTTTGCCACTTAAGGGGATATATCCTCGAGTCACCTTCCCTAAGGTGCATCATTATGGTGTCATGTCAACTTAACTCCTCGCTACGTTGACAACCGTTCCCCACCCTCTTAGGTGAGGAATTGTTGTCTACCTAGTGAAACCTTCGTCATCTGTTCCACTCCATTCCTCTAGAGGTGTGCTTCGTCTCTCAGCTCGAGAGATGTTGCTATGTCCCATCCCGTGAGTTAATCCTGAGTTGTTCGTTCTTTGAGAAGATTGATCCTTCTAGAGTCTCCTTCTCCTCTCGTTGTCATGTTGGCTGGAGTTCTCAGAGCAAGACGACAAGACAAAGATGGTGATCGATTCAACATGCTGATGAAGTGCACCCTGGATCATGAAGATTATACTAGTTGCGTTCCCCCTTCATCTTACCCTACGCTTGAATCTCGGGACGAGATTCTTGTTTAGTGGGGGCGAGTTGTCACATCCCTAGCTTCTGGTGCTGCCTAGTGTGTGCATCATGTTTAAATTCAAATGAAATTTGAATTGAGGGATTTTCAAAGCCTCAGAAACCTTCTAAAAATGATCAACATTAAAATCTTCTCAAAGAAGTCCAAGAAAATGTTCCTCTTAGTCTCTAAAAATATTGCAAAGAGGTAAAACTCAAAACAATATTTTTGGTGTCTCAGAGTTAATTATTTTGGGCCTTTGAATTAAATAAATAGCTATTTGCATTGGATATATATTTGATATATAAATAATATATGTCCAATAATACTGGAACATTTTATGTGGTTTGGTATATTTTAGTCCTAGCCACATAACTATTTTCAGGATTTTATAAAATGGTTTAGTGTCTAAAATTAAATCAAAACAAACTACAGAAAATAGAAGACAGAATTAAAACAGAAATAAAAGAGAGAAGCCCAGCCACTTACCTGGCACCCACTTACCTGGCCCAGCTCCTCCAGCGGCCCAGCCCACCGAACCGCCACCGTCTCCCACCTCGCGCCAGAAGGACGCGAGGCGTGTGGCCACCGCACGCCGGCACGCGCCGAGCCACCTCCTGCTTGCCGCTCTCCTTCCTCGATGCTCTGGACGCCTCCCACGAGCGCCACGCACCTCCCTGCCTCTCTCCCTCACTCTCCCGCGCCCTCATCCTCTCCCCTGGACCCCTCTCTCTCGCCACCGAACACGCCCATCGCCGCCGTTCGCCGTTGCCGCGACCACTGCCGTTCCGACGATGCCCCGAGCTGCTCCCGAGCTCCTGCACCTCGTCGCCAAGGCCGCTGTGGCCTCGAACCCGAGCTCGCCCGAGCTCCGGCCGCCGCCTCGGGCTCAACTCCGGCGAACCCCGGCCACCCCCGCACCTCCCCTTGGTCTCCCTAGATGCACGCGGTCATGGGCTACCTTCTGGTGCTCTTCGCGCGTCCAACCGCAGCCCATAGCGCAACTCCGGCGAGCCTCCGCTGCGAGATGTGGTCGCCGGCGCCTAATCCGGTGACGCTGACGTGGCGTTGCCATTAGCGGCTAATCCCCCCCAATTAGCACACTAACAGACACTGACAGCGGGCTCCTGTGTCACTGACGTGTGGACCCCGCACGTCAGGTTTGACCTGGACCTGGCTGTTGACTCGCTGACGTCATGCTAGCGTCAGGCTGACGCAGTTAAATCATTTTCTGGATTTATTATTATTCAGAAAAATTCAGAAAATGCCCTAAACTTCAATAATTCATAGAAATTCAACCGTAACTCCAAATTAAATAATTTATATATGAAAAATTATCAGAAAAATTCAAGGAATCCATCTGTACCATTTTCATGCATGTTAGAACAACTTATAGCTGCTGTTTAGCACAAATCAATTAAATGGCATTTGAATAATCACATATGGAGTTTGAATTTGAATCTTGTATTCAAACCAACCCCATTTAACTTGTTGCTAGATGCATTAGCCCAAAACACATTCATTTTGCCATGTCATGATCATGCATCATATTGTGCATTGCATTGATTGTGTTCCCTTCTGTGTTGCCGGTATTTGTCCCCTCTCGATAGACGTGATACCGATGATGTGATCGTTGACACTGATGAAGACTCAATGCTATCTTCAGAAGTGCCAGGCAAGAAAAACCCCCTTGTTCATTCCGATACAATCCCACTCTCTTGCTCCTGCTCTCTTTTACTGCATTAGGACAACACCGATTCAACTGTTACATGCTGCGGTAGTTGAACCCCTTTATCCTCTGCATGACCTGTCATTGCCACAATAAATAGATGAAACCCACTAGCATGAGTAGGAGTTGTTTGAGCCCTGATGTGCCTACTCATTCATGCTTGTTTGTCATGCCTGCTACTGCTTAGAGTTGAGTCAGGTCTGATTCATCGGGGATGAATCAGAGGCGTGTGAACATGTCCTACTGTGTGTGAGCTAAGTGTGTGAGAGGCCATGTAGGAGTACATGGTGGGTTGTCTCATTGAAGCCGTTCTTAGGAACTGAGTTCTGTGTTTGTGATCCATGATTCAGCTACTACCATACATTGGGCCCTGAAATATGACCCCGCTCGACTTCTTATTCACCCAAGTCCTCTGTCCAGGAGTTGCAAGTAGTTTCTGGTGTTTGTAGTATGCTGGAGGCCGTGCACAGCACTGACCGGAGGGGTGGGCTGTGATGCGGTAGGCACGTGGCCGGGTAAACCGGGCACCCGTTTGGTGTCACGGAACCCTGTTCACATCGTTTGGGGCTGTGAGCGAAACTCCGGCCGGATCTCCTCATGGATGGAACCCGAATAGGCGATAAACCTGGACTAGAGACTTGAGTGTTTAGGTAGGTCGTGGTCTACACCCACGTAGGCTTTCGCTTGAAGTCTGCCGAGCACATGTCGTGTGCAGACGCTAAGTGGTGGAAACATGTATGAAGAAGTACACCCCTGCAGGGTTAACATCATCTATTCGAATAGCCGTGTCCGCGGTAAAGGACTTCTGGGTTGCTTATATCAGTTCATAGACAAGTGAAAGTGGATACCCTAAAATACGCAAGATAAGCGTGAGTGCTATGGATGGCATTCTCGTAGGGAGATGGGAGCGGATCCATAGTGGTGTATTGATATGGTGAATATGTGGACTCGTGTGCGCCACCTCAAAAGAGTTACTTGCAGTCGTAGTTTAGGTTAGCCACCGAGTCAAAGCTGTCTTGCTGCAGTTAAACTCCACCATCCCCTTTGTTGATAATGATGCATATGTAGTTAGTTCTGATGTAAGTCTTGCTGGGTACATTTGTACTCACGTTTGCCTATTTTATGTTTATGCAGAGAGACTTCGGTCTCACTAGTAGTTCCACGTGGACTTCGACGTTTAGCTTGTTACCTCAGCTACGATCTTGTGCCTCAGCAGGATTTGGTAGATAGTCAGGCTTCTCAGCCTTTTTCATTTATAGATGTCTGTACTCAGACATGATAGCTTCCGCTTGTGCTTTGATATGTATGCTCGGAATGTTGGGTCATGAGACCCTTGTTTGTAATATCTCGCTCCTCGGAGCCTATTGATTAAATACTTGAGTTGTAGAGTCATGTTGTGATGCCATGTTGTATTTGCACATATCGAGCATATTGTGTGTATGTTATTGAAATGCTTGGTATGTGTGGGATCTGACTATCTAGTTGTTTATCCTTAGTAGCCTCTCTTACCGGGAAATGTCTCCTAGTGCTTCCACCGAGCCATGGTAGCTTGCTACTGCTCCGGAACACTTAGGCTGGCCGGCATGTGTCCTTCTTCGTTCCTGTGTCTGTCCCTTCGGGGAAATGTCACGCGATGAATACCGGAGTCCTGTTAGCCCGCTACAGCCCGGTTCACCGGAGTCCTGCTAGCCCAGTGCTACAGCCTGGATTCACTCGCTGATGACCGACACGTTCGATGCTGGGTCATGGATGCCTGTCCTTGTAAGTCTGTGCCACTTTGGGTTTACGACTAGCCATGTCAGCCCAGGCTCCTTATCATATGGATGCTAGCGACACTATCATATACGTGTGCCAAAAGACGCAAACGGTCCCGGGCAAAGGTAAGGCGACACCCGTGGGAATACCGTGCGTGAGGCCGCAAAGTGATATGAGGTGTTACATGCTAGATCGATGTGGCATTGAGTCAGGGTCCTGACATACAGGGAGATTGCACCGGTTGAATTAAATGGCTTGAATGAGATAACAATCTGCAAATAACTTGAACGGATTGAGAATGGAAACACGAATCTTCTGAGATATCTTCAACACTCCGGATATGAAGTGGGAGAGGTGAATAAATAAGAGAGCCTTGGATAAGAAACTCACATGGGATGCTATGTGAAACAAAAGGAATATTTATGATCAACACTGAAAGCTTGAGTTAAATCCACGGGAAAAGAATACGAGAATGAAGAATGATGAACTTGAAGCTGTTGAGCATCTTCACGAGGGATCACCGGATCAGACCATTGATTGAAAAGGGTGAATAGACTTCTCACAAATAAAAGGGATACATGATTAAGAAATCTGAGTCCTTGAAGAAAAAGTGTGGGAGGGCGGGAAAACAAAGACAACTTGGGACGGATGAAACAAACACTGTTGAGAAAACTTAGAATTGATCTTACGAATGTTGAAATGATCGGATCCACTTGAAAAGAAGCACACCGGTTGGAAAGAATTAACATGACAACCTCGATGATCAAGAAGTATTAGTATTCACATAGCAATATGAGAACACCGTTTAGGAAAGGTATGGATTCAACATTTGACTTAGAAGCAACTCGAATACCACAAACAAAACAAAAAAAGGATTTGTCTTGCAGAATAAGCCGGAACAAACATATGATAGAGATTTCGTCTGATGTTTTCGTGGTGGGGCCCACACGGGCTCGATTGTATAGCACCATCATGTACAAGGCAGTGCACATGACATATGAAGTGTCCCCGAACCAGCATAGCCAAGGGTTCTTTAAGACACAACGAGACCATTGTAAAAACGACTGTGGATAGGCGGACCACTAGACGTCGAACCCCAATCTCATATCATGCATCTGTCGGAAAGAAAAAAAAACTAGAGCTACTTGAATTCCCACCTATAAACTCCCGAAACTTTCTGGTTATGCAATCTGGTGTTGGGGATACAGGGGAAGCAATATATATCTCACCCAAAACTAACAATACCTACATCCAAGTTGTAATCATCCATCAACACATAACCAAGAAAACTCCGGAAATCGTGTACCTCAACCTTCGGAAAGCATCCGTTATACGAGTTATGGCAATACTCCTGAACTCCCGCCCCAGTACTGGGTGGCGTCGAGGTTATCTCACCAACAACTGCATAAAAGAGATTTTCGATGTCGGCAAAACTCAGGTATTCCAGAACTGCAACGATAAAATTATGACGACAACACCTGGGAGCTCAACTCCTCGGGACACTGCCACAACCCCTAAATGTCAGGAGGCACCAAGAACAATGTTCTTGTCATAAGAATATCGGAACGATCCCAAGATCCTAAAAAAAATTAGTGAAATTTGAGGAGGGGAAAGACAAAACATCTACGTCAGGAGACCTCACCAGAGCGACGAAGGGGCTGAGGAATAAAAAGAATCCTACTCTCCGATATATATAATCCTAAGACTCAAAACATTTTTGTTCTAGACTCAACAACGTCAATGATTCGATCAAGCAAGGGGCTCCTAAGTCGGGGATGGCTCTGATTACCAACTTGTAACACCCACGATGCGGCTATATCTCCCACGTGTCGAAGCACGACTTAGAGGCATAACCGCATGGTGGTTTTGTCGCAAGAAGGGTCATCTTCACACAATCCCATCTAATGAATAAGAATGGGATAAAGAGTTGGCTTACAATCGCCACTTCACACAATGAACATATAATGCATACATCATTGAAAGCACACACATAGTCCGACTACGGACGAAGCCAAAAGAAAAAGAAGATAACCCAATTGCTAGATCCCCGATCGTCCCAACTGGGCTCCACTACTAATCATCAAGAAACAAAACATAGCGACAACTAAGATCTTCGTTTAGCTCCCATCTGAGCTCGGTTGCATCATCTGCACTGGTATCATCGGCACCTGCAACTGTTGTGATAGTATCTGGTGAGTCGCGAGGACTCGGTAATCTCAAAACCCGCGAGATCAAGACTATTTAAGCTTATGGATAGGAAATGGTAATGAGGTGGAGTTGCAACAAGCACTAAGCAAATATGGTGGCTAACATACGCATATAAAAGCGAGAAGAGAAGCAACGGAACAGTCGAGAAGCTAGAAGTGATCAAGAAGTGATCCTGAACTCCTACTTACGTCAAACATAACTCAAAACCGTGTTCACTTCTCGGACTCCGCCGAAAAGAGACCATCACGGCTACACACGCGGTTGATGCGTTTTAATTAAGTCAAGTTTCAAGTTCTCTACAACCTGATATTAACAAATTCCCATCTGCCACATAACCGCGGGCACGGCTCTCGAAAGTTTATACCCTGCAGGTGTGTCCCAACTTAGCCCATCACAAGCTCTCACGGTCAACGAAGGATATTCCTTCTCCCAGGAAGACCCGATCAGACTCGGAATCCTGGTTACAAGACATTTCGACAATGGTAAAACAAGACCAGCAAAGCCGCCCGATGTGCCGGCAAATCCCGATAGGAGTCGCACGTATCTCATTCTCAGAGCACACCGGATGAGTCAGACATCGGGTTGGCATAGACCCTGATTGCCCAGGGGGCGCCGGACATCGCTCGGTTTGGACCAGCACCCGGAGGAGCACTAGTCCGGGGGGGGGGGGGTAAATAAAGATGACCCTTGAGTCTGCAGAACCCAAGGGAAAAAGGCTTAGGTGGCAAATGTTAAAACCAAGGTTGGGCCTTGCTGGAGGAGTTTTATTCAAAGCGAACTGTCAAGGGGGTCCCATAAATCACCCAACCGTGTAAGGAACGCAAAATCAAGGAATATAACACCGGTATGACGGAAACTAGGGCGGCAAGAGTGGAACAAAACACCAGGCATAAGGCCGAGTCTTCCACCCTTTACCAAGTATGTAGATGCATTAATTAAATAAGAGATATTGTGATATCCCAACATAATCCTGTCCATCATGGAGCAATCTTCAACTTCACCTGCAACTAACAATGCTATAAGAGGGGCTGAGCAAAGCGGTAACATAGCCAAGCAATGGTTTGCTAGGAAGGGTGAAAAGGTTAGAGGCTGACATGGCAATTTGGGAGGCATGGTAAAGCAAGAGATAGGTAGTGCAGCATAGCGATAGAACGAAGCAACTAGCAAGCAAAGATAGAAGTGATATCAAGGGTAATGGTCGTCTTGCCTGAGATCCCGCAAGGAAGAAGAACGAGTCCATGAAGAAGACAAACGGACGTAGTCGAACAAAATCTCACAACTTCGGAATGACACCAAAGCTGACAAGAGAAGCAAACCGGAAAGAAGCAAGCAACATGGTAAACACACAAGCATAAACATGGCATGATGCGCAATCAAGTATGATGCATGTCCGGTTTAATGAGGCATGGCATGGCAAAGTGCAACAAACAATACTACAAGTTAAGTGGAGCTCAATATGCAACGAGTTGTATATTGACGAAACACCACATTCAAATATTTAGTTCTCTCTCGTTTATGCACCCAACAATATTAAATGTTATTAAACATGGCAAGAGGTGAAGCATGAGCAAACCACCTATTTAGGCAAGTTTAAATGAGGCCGAAAACAACAAAGAACAATTCCGGAAATCCCCATATGTTATTTAGCAATTTGAAACATTTTAATTATTGTTATCATGATGCGGATGACATATGCACGTTTTATGCAATTTTTATGAAAATGTTGACATGAGCATGTTATGAAGCATTTGACACCATGGTGGAAACGAAAAGGGTGCCACGGCAATGACAACGAAAATGGTGCCATGGCAACATTTCGATGATCCGACAACTCGTCGGGATGTCGGTGCAAAAGAAAGTGTGGATTCATGGGACATGCAAAAGATGGTGGGGTGATCCCGGATACCGGGTTCCCACGTGTCGGTGGCATGGCAAACGAGGAGGAACTTGCAATGACAATTCGGACACGGTGCACACACGAGCATTTCATACAACACACATGCATTCATTCACGGGTGTCGTCTCGGCGGTTATACCTTTGAAGTGTGCATTCGGGGCGGAACACGTTCGTCGAAGGAAGTAGTGGAAGTAGACGTTCTCGCGACGGTAGTGGAAGTAGTGGTACTATCGGTCCTTGACGGTAGTGGTGCACGTTTTCGTAGCTGTCCGGGGTCGTCGGTAATGGAACTTGACAGTCGATGTAGTCAAACTTGGCGCATCCAAAGGGTACTTTTGAGCCCACGTAGTCGTACACGTTTCGTAGACGTCCGGATCATCGGTAGAGGAACTTGGCGACAGTGATTCTTGTGCTCATGAAACGGCAAGGAGACACAGAACGCAGAGGCCGGAGATGGGAGAACGGCAGTAGGCAGATAGAGGGCCGACAAGAGGATGCAGGCGAGGTGGTTGTCCATGGAAGCGTCGGGTAAGGCTCGAGCTCGGACTCGAGGCAGAAGGGAAGGAGAGGGCACGCGGGGTCTGCTGGAACTGCACGTCACCAGCGAGGAGGCTAGGGATGTGGATGACTGCGCGCAGAAGAGCAGTGGCAGTAGGGCGCGGTCGAGACGAAGCAGAGGCTGGGCACTGGCCTTGGCGCGGGCTTCGGCAAGGGGAGCAGAGGCCAACGGCGAGCTGGGGCGCGAGGCACAGAGACCTAAGGGTGCGACTGCAGCGGAGGGAGGCGGCCATGGCCCGGCCGTGAGCGCATAGCTCGGGTCGCGGGCGAGGAGGAGAAGGAGAGATGGGGCGCAGAGGAGGTCCGGCCTGGTCCGCTTCTCCGGCAAGGGCGGAACGCGAGGTTTGGCGCTGGAGGCGCAGGCGTGCAAGCGTGGGGATCAGGACAAGGGCGCGGCACTGCCCTCTCTCTATGGTGGCGTTAGGAGGAAGGAGGGGATCGAGGGGAGTGGCCACTGGAGCGAGGGTAGGTGACGCCGCTGAGGGGAAAACGAGAGGGAGAGATGGGGATCGATGGGAGGCTGGCTAAGGTTAAGGGTTGGGGCGAGCTAGGCCTAGGAGGGTTAGTTGGGCCGCTGGTTGGGCCTCATGGCCTGCTGGGTGCAGGCCGAGCTGCGGCTGCTCTTCTCTCCACCTTATTTTCTCATAACAGAGAAAAAGAAAGAAAAGGGAAGAAAAGAAAAGGTTAGAGAAAGAGTTTGGACATGGGGATTATTTTCCCGGACTCGCATAAATGCGCTTGTTCCAAGAAAAATGGTGTGGACAAGATTGCAGGAATTAAATTCAAACTCATTTGAAATTCAAATGGGTTTGAACTAGGACTAGGTTTTTGAAGTGTCCAAAAATGTTGAGATTTTTGGTGGAGCTCCGGAATATGATGAGAGAATATATGGCAAGGTTGGAGACCAAGAATTAAGATAACAAAGGCATTGGGATATTTTGCAAGTGTGTTATGGTGAATTCCAAATTAATGAAATATTTAAATATAGCTCCCTAATATTGGGAAGATATGTTATAAAGAGAAGTCACCCTTCCCTCAATTTAAGTGGATCGAAGATCCATATAATTTATTTAGATGAGTTTTTAAAATTAATGATATGATGGCATGATGACATGATGCAATGCAAGAGATGGCATGATGAATGCACAAACAAAACAAATCACACGACAAAACTCGGAATAGCTGGAAGTCTTCTGGAGCATCAGTCTCAGGGCGTTACAACACGTCAGTCGACTGACTTTTTCATCTCTGGTCATTAGATTTTCCAGTCGTTGGATACGAAATCAAGGGCCTCCAGTTTATCATCAAACTCCACCACCCAAGCCGGCAGCCACCACCGGCCGAACCGCCCTCCCCGCCGCCTGTCATGGAAATATCACATCAGATGTCCTCATGTAAGGACTTAGTCATGGAGCCCTCGTGACGGGTTAGCTTAAAGGGGTTAACCGAACAAAGGACACGAGGGATTTTATACTAGTTCGGCCCCTTCGATGAAGGTAAAGGCCTACGTCTAGTTGTGATGGGATTATTGGGGTCTCGCTAACGAGGGAGCTAAACAAGCTATGCCTGGCTATCGAGTTATGTTTCTTGTGCCTGAACTGCCGTCAGGTCGTCCCCTTATATACACGGGTTGACGCCCGACCAGTCTGCAGAGTCCCGAGGCCGACTCATACAATTTTTCGGCTCCGTCTCTCCTTTCCTTATCTTACAACACAAGTTACATGACTATGGCGGTTTACCACTATGGGCCCTAATCCTCCTTTGGGCTCCGGGCCTCTAAGTTTCATAGTAAAGCACCATCTTCTGAGTCTTCGTGGGCTTCAATATAGTTGGGGGTGAACCGGCCCCTCCGGGGCTGTTTATACTCAGTAGTTATATCCCCAACATTAGGCCCTAGATTTATTTGAACTTGTTCATATCAATCTTCAACACTTAGAAAAATCCTGTAAATATCTTCCTTCATTTCTCATAAACCGCCATAATGTCTTCCCTTTATAAATCTTGTTAAACCACCGTGACGTCACAATCTGGACACAGCAATGGATCATCATGACATCATCTGTGTAAAAAACGAATAAAAAGATTCCCTTCATTTAATGTCATCCCGGAAAACGAGGCGCCAGCTGCGCCACTTGCCGCTTTGGGCTCCTCAATTCTCGCGCCTGTCATTTATCCTCTGCCTTATTATAAATAAGCCGGGGGGCCCTTTCTTTTCTGCCCATTCCGTACTTCTTCTTCCTCGCGACGCCCCAGCTCTGAAGCTCCGCCGCTGCCCTCGACCTTCGAACGCTACGTCAACAAAGGCCGTTGCGTCAACCTGGTTGTACCAGAGATCTTCGGTGTTCCTCCACTTATCCTGCGCATCTGGTAAGCTTCTCCCTCGTAATCCTAGATCTGCATTTTAGGGCTCCTGTTTTCATCTGGGTTCATAGGTGTTCATCCTAGTCTCTTGTATTCGCTTCTGCCATAGCTTCTTTGATTCAACTGTAGCATAAATCTCGTGCGGTAGTTGCTCCGCATCCAGTTTAGCACTTAGTAGATCTTCCTTCTTGTACAGAATCCCTTGATAGAACGCACGAACTTCTCCACTCTGTTTAAAGCCTTTATAGATCGCAGAATTTTTTTGTTACTGAAGCTGTGGTAGATCCAAATTAATTCTGTCGATGTGTGAAACCTGTTTCTGTCAACACTTAGCAGATTTGAACCCAGGCCCTTCTGCTTGCGGGTGGTTTAACCTTTGATGACCAATCCGCCATATACCATTAGCCCTCTCTTAAACCGCCATCTGACTTTGAACAACAATGCGTCGGTTTACCACTGAATAATGCACTCAAACCATTTAATTGTAAACCGGCTTTTATTTTTCTTTTCACAGTTTTTCTTCCGGAATGGCCAAACAATTCTCTGCCAGCAATTGGGTTTCGTCCAAAATTACTGAGACACAAGTCAATGGATATGTCACCACTGGCGCTTTAGCCTCCAAAAGGGTCCTTCATTGGCGTGTTCCGGATTCTGAATGCCCTGTTGAACCTCAAGATGGAGAAGTGATTGTATTTATGTAACACTTAGACCGGGGATTTAGTCCACCCGGATCAAAAAAATTCCAAGATGTCATCGCAAGCTTCCAACTCCATCCTCAAGATATTGGAACAAACTCCGTGTCCAATATCTGCAACTTTCAAGTATTCTGCAAAGTCTACCTTCAGGAAGAACCATCTGTGGAGTTGTTCTGGGATTTTTTCCATTTGAACCGCCGTACGGATTTCTCTGATGGTCCCAACACAAAACTTGGTGGCGTTTCAATTCAGAAAAGGAAAGAAGTTGATTTCCCTCACGCAAAACACCATAGTCATCCTAAAGATTGGAACCGAACTTGGTTTTATTGCCGGATGACTGCCACTGACGGAGAAAATCCTTTGCCGGGTTACCTCCCTCACCGGCTTAGCAATAGCCACCCATTACCTTCACACTTATTCGCCGTAGAGCGAAAAACTTTTGCTCCTCAAATCGCCAAGCTCCGGGCCCTCATGGCCAAAGGTTTGACTGGCATTGATCTCGTCCACTGCTGGGTTTCGTGGGGCATTCTTCCTTTAAGCCGCCGTCCCGGATTGATGCATGAATATACTGGCAACGTCAAAGATCCTCAACGGTATCAGGAGATGGTGATGACAGAACTTGAAGTTACTGAATGTGTGAAGAAGATGGTTGATGAAACAATCTCTGCATGCAGCCAAACCGGGTTGCCACCTTTTTGTGCCACCAACAAACCGCCAGTGGTAATTTTAACTTAATGTTCACTGTTTTGCCTATGCTTCATAATGTGCTAATACTCTTTTCCTTTAATTTTTTCAGGCCAACATCTCTTTCTGGAAACGGACTAAACCGGCGAGGGCTCGTGCAAAGACCAAAGTTACCAAAAAGGCGGGAAAGAAGAAAACCACTGAATCTTCTGATCCGCCGGAAGATGTTGACGAATAAGATGCAGAGGTAGAACTTGATTCACTTGGTTCCTTTTTCATCCACCTTATTGACAATAACTATTCCCAGGATGATGCGGCAGCCAGTCGTGCCGACCATGTTGAGGTAATCTCTCTTTCTTCCGATTCAGATCTTTTGCCGGTTCAAAGATTTTGCCGTACATTTCGGAAAGTGAAGTACTCTCACCCTCTTGCTTATCTGGATCCAAAATTTTCTTTGAAGACACAGCAAGCTGAAGAACATCGCACAACCCGGCATAGTGGCCAGCAGATCACCTCTTCTGGTTTACCGGATACGCCAAATCGGAAACGTCGCGCAGAGGTTACTTATACTCCTGAAAAACTTTATCCTTTGAAAGGTTTCTTCAGAGACCCACTCAATCCGTCTGATCCGAATTATCAGGCATCTTCCAACTTGTTTGGCGGTTCATCGACTACTCTGTTGCCTCCCCTCAGGACCGTCGCTGGGTAAGTATACTTTCTCAAGTTGTTTCTTCATGCGTCGGTTTATCATATTCTAACTTTGGATGTTGTAGCGCCAAGGCCCGATTGAGTAAAAAAGCCAAGACCAGCGGTCATACTGACGATGTTGATCCAGAGAAGACCCCAGAAAATGAGGGTGAAAATCCTGAGATTGCCACAGACCACTCTGCTCCGCAAAATCCAGGCGCTGATGCTAATCCGCCAGAAGCTGAACCGGAGACACAGGTTGATACAGCAACTCCTGATGCCACCCCTCCAAGTCCAACTGTTGATCCGCCAAGCCCTGTTACCAAAACACCGAGCCCTGCTGCGAAAGTGCCAAGCCCTGCTAAGGAGAATGTTAATCCATCAAGCCCCGCCAAGGATGATGACGTTGTTATTACTGGCACGACATATACCACCCTAGGCAATCTAGTTGCTTTATCCAAGCATTCCCCAAGGATGAATTTGCGTTTATGAACAAGGGGAAAAGCAAAACCGACTTGTCAGATTATGCTGATTTATCTGCCTAGGACCTTCATTCCGGCTTCTTAAACCGTCTCTTCACCAGCCGAGACTATGAGGCCAGTTTGGTAAATTTGATGAAGGAGCATTATGAGGTAAATCGTTTGATCCTTTACTCTGTACCTTCATTGCATTGTAGCCCCCAAGGGCCGGTTTGCCTTTAGAAAGTCAAACCGGGACTTTGTACATTCCATACTGTACTTTGTTGATTTCCCTTGTGTATTTTTGATCAAACACACATTAGCCCCCAAGTGCCATGATTAAAACGTGTATTAATCCATGGGACTTCAATAATTAGTAGAAAAAAGTGATCCACATTAGCCCCCAAGTGCCGAGTGTATAACTGGTTATATGGTTGGGACTATCAAAAAGGTATTGACATGCTCTTCTTATTGTTGCAGAGTGAGATAAATCAACAAGTCTCTCAGATTGCCGATCTTCAAGAAAATTTGAAATCCCAACAAGCAGAAACCACCAAGGCCAGCGATGAATTGAAAACCGCCCTAACCACCATGGAGCAGCTCAAAGAGTGGTTCTAGTCTGAGCGGGCCAACTGGGATTCCGAAAAGGCTGGATTGCTGAATCGGGTGGAAGACGCTGAATCGGCTCTTAAACCGGTGACAAAAGAGCTTACTGGATTAAAGCGCCAAGTCAATGCCATGACTTCTGCAATATTTGGTAAGTACTGTTTGCCAAAGCTTTATGAATATTCCGTTTAGAAATTTTTCCAGTTTAACATGAAATCCTTAAACCGCTGTAGGTAGCCGTATTGCTCATCTGGGCGTGATATGCGGATGAAGCTCAAGGCCGCCTATACGCTGATTGGACAGCTGTATACCGGCACCCAACGGGTTATCTGCGCAACTTGTTATGACAACGTGGCCCCAACACTGATCAAGGACACTCTGGCTAGGTTATCTATGACGCCAGCTCAGATAGAAGAGGTAAAGCGATCCGCCGCCAGGGCTGGCGCTTTGTTAGCACTCACCCGAGCCAAGGCATGGATAGCTGACCTTGATCCGGTTGATATTGCCAAGGGCTTTCCCAGTGAACAAGAAAATGGGGCAGTATTTGATAACGACGCCCTCAAATGTGTGACAAAGGAGATGTGTCCTCTGGTGAGTCAGTTGGCAGAAGAAGCAAACTTGACGGTTCATCGGTCCTTCTATGATGTTGACAACAAACGGGTTGAGGCTGTCATTCCGGAAGTACAAAATCTTATTCCGCCAATCCGTAAGCACACTTATGCCCCTGACGTTGATCCGACTAATCTTACAAGTGAAGAGGCTGTCTTTCAGGCCTTAACCCGGATTGACTGGACCACCGCTGACTTCCAACCACTGGATGGGGATGACGAGGTTGAACCAACGCCAGATAACCCATCTACTTCACGTCAACATGGCGATGATGCTTGATCCGACAATCCGGTTGATATTGAACAAACTGTACAGTTTAAGACAACTCCATATTTTGGGCCGTTTAGGCGCCTTGTAATAGGGTAGAAAAAATACTTTGATCTGTTGCCATCGTGCAGTGGGAAATACTTTATGTGATCCGTCATGAAAATTTCAATGTTGGTTCATACATCATAATATGCAATCCCTATGTCTGCATAAAGAGAATTGTCTTGTGATGTGATATCACGTTAGTTGGTTTACCAACTTTGAATTTTGAACAACTCCATCATGTGCTGATGGCGTATAATAAGTCATACCGGGTTATAAAGAACCTCAGATGAGCAAAACTGGCGACAAGTTGTCAAAGCCAAGCCGGGCTATGAAACTCCGATTTGATAATAAGGTGAGGCGACAAGTAGTCAAAGCCAAGCCGGTTTAAGAAAAACCGGACTAATAAGATGACTGAAAAGCCATACCAGGCTAAAGAGACTGGTCTAACCGTGAAATTTATCAAAAGAAAAACTGAAACACAAATAAAACCATGTCGTTGAGGCTTTTCGAGGGCTGCCAGGCCCAAATTTGAGGCTTTTCATGGGCTGCCAGGCCACTGAGTTAAACCACTTGATAGAGCCTTTTAAGATGGGCCTCCAACTAACCAATCACCGTTTTAACTTTGACAAGTTCAGGGTCTCAATGAGAGTAACTGTCAAACGTTCGGAGGGTCATGCCAGGATTACCTAGATAGGAGTGGCTTACTTGATGAAGGCAGGATAACCCGGGGTTTTAGGTGAATACACCAGGCTTCCAAGCCGTGGGTCGATACCCAGCTACAAGGGTCCTTTCAAACTCTTTGTTACTTTACACAAAGAGCCCCCAAGTAACGTGATGAGCTGTGCTCCTTAGGTGCCTATGTTTGAGCTGTGCGAAGCAAAAATTTGGGTGTGAAGCTCCCAAGCTGTATTGTGGCGTGATAGCCGGTTTAACAGGTAGTACTCCGCTTTGTCAGCTGAAGCCCCCATGTAACTCAAAGGATATTTGAGAAAAAACAGAAGAGACCCTGCTTATAGGAAGGATGCTGGTTTATTTTATTGATCATAATATATACATTGTCGAAATATGTACATAAGAAAAGCCTATGGCTCAAGTGTAGTAAGGCCGTAGGAGAGCTATGTTCCATGTCCGCTGGGTCTCCTCCTCAAAAGTGCGTGAGTTGTCTCGAACGTCAATGAGGTAGTATGATCCGTTGTGCAAATTTTTGCTGACCACAAAGGGCCCTTCCCAAGGTGGGGATAACTTGTGCATGTCGGTTTGATCCTGGATGAGCCGGAGCACCAAATCGCCTTCTTGAAAGGTGTGTGTCCTGACCCGGCGGCTGTGATAACGCCGTAGGTCTTGCTGATAAACCGCCGAACGGGCTAAAGCCATATCCCATTTTTCATCTAACAGCTCCAACGCCTCCTGGCGTGCTTGCTCATTATCTGCTTCAACATAATTAGCAACCCGGGGCGAATCGTGACGACTATCACTTGGGAGGACCGCCTTTGCCACGTACACCATGAAGAAAGGCGTGTAACCAGTCCATCTGTTGGGAGTGGTGTTGATGCTCCATAACACAGAAGGCAATTCCTCCACCCAACAACCCGGCGTCCGCTTTAGAAGCACCATAAGCCGGCGTTTAATACCTTTCAAGATTTCATGATTAGCTCTCTCCGCTTGACCATTGGTCTAGGGGTGCGCCACTGATGCTAAGTCAAGCCGGATGTGTTCTATCTGACAAAATTCTTCCGTCTCACCTTTAGAGAGGTTTGTGCCATTATCCGTGATGATGTTGTGTGGAAAACCAAAGCGGAAGATAATCTTTTTGAGAAATTGAACCGCCATAGCCGCATCACACTTGCTGACAGGCTCCGCTTCAACCCACTAGGTAAACTTGTCAACCGCCACCAGCAGGTGGGTCTTCTTATCCTTGGAGCGTTTAAAGGGTCCCACCATGTCAAGCCCCCAAGTGGCAAACGGCCAAGTGATGGGAATCATCCTTAATTCCTGAGCCGGAACATGATCTATGCGTGAAAACTTTTGACAAGTGTCACATCGCTTTACCAGATCCTCCGCATTAGCATGAGCTGTCAACCAGTAGAATCCATGAAGAAAAGCTTTTGCAACCAAGGACTTTGAACCAGCGTGATGACCACAATCCCCTTCATGAATTTCCCGTAGGATCTCTTGGCCTTCTTCCGGAGAAACACAACGCTGAAATACGCCTGAAACGCTGCAGCGGTGGAACTCGCCATTGTAAATAACCATGGACTTGGACCGCCAGACTATCTGCCGAGCCAGGACTTCATCATCTGGTAACTCGCCCCGGTTCATATACG
Source organism: Triticum aestivum (assembly GCF_018294505.1). Taxonomy (NCBI): domain Eukaryota; kingdom Viridiplantae; phylum Streptophyta; class Magnoliopsida; order Poales; family Poaceae; genus Triticum; species Triticum aestivum. Next base: position 692,179,224 of record NC_057798.1, on the reverse strand, counting down.
CCAAATATGGAACCGTCCAATCCGGCACAACGTGTAAAGTGGCCACCAATTGAGCCTCCAGATCAGGAACAGCCAAATCCTCCTCTGTAGGCAACTTAACAGACGGGTTATGCAAAATATCTAAAAAGGTATTGGGAGGTACCGGTTTACGCTGAGATCCAAGCCGGCTTAAAGCATCTGCTGCTTCATTTTTACGCCGATCGATATGCTCAACCTAATACCCTTTGAAATAACCCGCCACAATATCCACCTCACGTCTGTAAGCCGCCATGAGTGGATCCTTAGAATCCCAAGTGCCAGAAACTTGCTGAGCCACCAGATCAGAGTCTCCAAAGCATCGTACCCGGCTTAAGTTCATCTCCTTGGCCACGCGGAGCCCATGGAGCAGAGCCTCGTACTCAGCTGCATTGTTAGTACAGGGGAACATTTAATGGAGGACATAATGAATCTTATCACCTCGAGGGGAAGTAAGAACAACTCCAGCCCCCGAGCCCTCCAATTGCCTGGATCCATTGAAGTGAATAGTCCAGTATGTATTATCTGGTTTGTCCTCTGGCGCTTGTAACTCGGTTCAGTCATTGATGAAGTCCACAAGTACCTGAGATTTTATGGTTGTTCGGGGCACATACTTTAAACCATGTGGACCAAGTTCAATTGCCCATTTTGCAACCCGGCCAGTTGCTTCCCTGTTCTGAATTATATCACCCAATGGAGCTGAACTGACAACCGTAATGGGATGGCCTTGGAAATATTGCTTGAGGTTCCAACTTGCCATAAAAACCCTATATACGAGCTTCTGCCAATGCGGATATTGCTGCTTTGACTCGATAAGCACCTCACTGATATAGTAAACCGGCCGTTGAACCGGGTACTCCTTACCAGCCTCCTTGCGCTCCACCACAATTGCCACACTGACAGCACGGGCATTTGCAGCCACATACAACAACAAGGGCTCCCTATCAACCGGAGCAGCAAGGACCGGCGGTTCAGCCAACTGCCGCTTGAAGTCTTCAAACGCCGCATTAGCCGCATCACTCTAGACAAAGGTGTCTGTTTTCTTCAACATCTGATATAGAGGGATCGCCTTCTCTCCCAAACGGCTGATAAACCGGCTTAGGGACGCAATCCGCCCTACTAGACGCTGAACATCATTGATGCACACTGGTTTAGCCAAAGATGTAATCGCTTTGATCTTCTCCGGATTAGCCTCAATGCCTCTGTTGGACACTAGAAAGCCTAAAAGCTTGCCTGCCGGAACACCAAAGACACACTTGTCCGGATTGAGCATCATCTTGTAAACCCGCAGATTGTCAAAGGCATCCTTGAGATCTTCTATCAGTGTCTCCTTCTTCATGGATTTTACCACAATGTCATCAACATAGGCATGAACATTGCGCTCAATCTGAGTATGAAGACAATTCTGCACACAGCGCTGATAAGTTGCCTGGGCACTCTTGAGCCCAAAGGGCATAGAAACATAGTAGAAGGCTCCAAAGGGAGAGATGAAGGCGGTCTTCTCATGGTCCTTAACTACCCTTTTGATCTGATGATAGCCTGAATAAGCATCCAAAAAACTAAAACGCTCACAACCCATCGTCGCATCAATGATCTGATCAATACGCGGGAGAGAGAAAGGATCGGTCAGACAAGCTTTGTTCAAATCTGTGTAATCCACACACATGCGCCAAGTGCCGTTTTTCTTAAGAACAAGCACCAGATTAGCCAACCACTCAGGGTGAAACACTTCAACGATAAACCCAGCAGCCAACAGCCGGGCTACCTCTTCACCAATTGCCTTGCGTATTTCCTTGTTAAAGCAACAAAGAAATTGCTTGACCGGTTTAAACTTGGGATCAATATTGAGAGTGTGCTCAGCGAGTTCCCTCGGTACACTGGCATGTCAGAAGGCTTCCATGCAAAAATGTCCCGGTTCTCATGGATGAACTCGATGAGCGCGCTTTCCTATTTCGGATCCAGATTTGTGCTGATGCTAAACTGCTTAGATGAATCCCCAGGAACAAAGTCAACAAGTTTAGTCTCAGCAGCCGGCTTGAAATGCAGGGTTGGGTCATGCTCAGTGGTAGGCTTCTTTAGAGGGGTCATGTCTGCCGGATCAACATTTTCCTTATAAAACATTAGCTCCTCTGTAGCACAAACCGACTCAGCATAGGCCGCATCACCTTCCTCGCAGTCCAATGCAATTTTACGACGTCCGTGAACCGTAATGGTCCCTTTATGACCCGGCATCTTTAGCTGTAGGTAAATATAACAAGGCCTCGCCATGAACTTTGCATAAGCCGGTCGCCCAAACAGTGCGTGGTACGGGCTCTGGATCCTCATCACTCTAAAGGTCAATGTCTCAGACCGGGAATCATGTTCATCACCAAACACAACTTCCAAATTGATCTTACCAACAGGATACGCCGATTTACCTGGTACCACACCATGGAAAACAGTATTGGATGGTTTAAGACTCTTGTTTGTCAACCCCATGCGACAGAAGGTCTCATAATACAAAATGTTGATACTGCTCCCTCCATCCATGAGTACCTTGGTGAACTTATAACCTCCCACCTTAGGTGCCACCACCAACGCTAGGTGACCCGAATTGTCAACCCGGGGTGGATGATCCTCTCTGCTCCATACAATAGGTTGCTTGGACCACCGTAAGTAACATGGTACCGCCGGTTCAACAACATTAACAACCCTCTTGTGAAGCTTCTGATCACGCTTGCACAAACTAGTGGTGAACACATGGTACTGCCCCCCATTCAACTGCTTCGGGTGACTCTCGTAACACGACTGCTGCTGATTTCCTTGATTACTATGTTGGTTGTTACCACCTTGGTTGTTCCGATTGCCCTGATTTTTCTGAAATCCAGAGTTTGAACCGCCGCCACCATGAAAACCTGGGCCTGAACCGCCCGGTGGACCCTGATCATACCGGAAAAGATCGGAGTTTTTGAACTCCTTCATAATGTGACAATCTTTCCAGAGATGCATTGCGGGAACCTCCTTGGTCCCATGCTTTGGGCAGGGATGATTCAACAAACGCTCCAGATTCATTCCGCCGCCGTGCTGGGGAGGTTTACCCTTACGACGCTACACATTAGCATTAGCTACAAAATCTGAATCCGCTTTACACTTACCATTATTCCCATGACCTCCTAGGTTGTGCTGCTATCACTTTGCACTGCCGTTCTCTTTCCCTTCTCCGGTTTCTCCTCATCAAAATCGGGATCCTTGGTATTATCAGAATCGGCATACTTGACCAAGGCGGCCATGAGGGTGCCCATGTCATTGCAGTGATGCTTGAGCCATCCCAACTTCATCTTCAGTTACTTAAACCGGCAATTACGCTCCAAGGTGATGATTGCCGAGCTAGCATTAATACGGTCCGATGAGTGCAAGACTTCTGAAACCCGGTGCACCCAATGAGTTGTTGACTCGTTCTCCCCTTGCACACAGGCGTCAAGATCCACAATGCACATAGGCTGCTTACATGTGTCCTTGAAATTGGCTATAAACCGGGCCTTCAACTGGTCCCATGACTCAATGAAATTAGGTGGTAAATTTTTCAACCAAGTACGGGCTGTTCCCTCCAACATCATCGTGAAGTAATTTGCACAAGTCGCTTCATCAACATCCAGTATCTCCATTGCCATCTCATAAGTTTCCACCCACGCCTCGGGTGGCTGATCAGCGGTGTAATTCGGCACCTTACGTGGACCCTTGAAGTCCTTAGGCAATCGCACATTACGGAGAGCCAGAATAAGGCACGGCACTCCCCACGAACTGAAAGCAACTCCGACGCCTCGGTCCACTGACGCTGTTGGCTGAACCGGGGCGGGTTGATATCGACCCGTATGTTGCACTGCTAAAGCGGCCTGCCTTCACGCTCTGCCATTATCCACCATGTCCTGAGCGTTCATATCACCATGCACCGGATTAGGCCCTTGAGGGACAATGCGGTGCCGAGCACTGCTAGACACTTCCGGTTCATCTATATGCCTGCTATAGCTTTTGCTCGGTCGTGGTGTTGAGTGAACCCTGTCTCGGCTATATGAGTAAGCTTGTTGTTGTGTCAAAGCTATTTGAAGAAGATCCCTGGCCCGCCGTGTCTCAACCGCTGCTGGTGATTCACCTTCAATCGGAATAGCGGCCAACCGGGTTGCTGCCGCTATCATGTTGTCCAACGGGCTAGAGAAGTGTCTCGGCGGTAGTGTGGTATACCGCGGCGGGTTGTCCGTACGCTAAGGCAGACCCATCACCTGAGATTGATCCGGCGCCCGGGTTCTTGGATCAGTATTCTGGTTTACTGCTGGCGGGTTACTAGTTCCTGCTCCTGGCGTTCCAAAGAGATTCATTGTGTTGTAATCCGCCGGCAGGCGGGATTGATGCTTCCTCCTGGATACTTGATTTAGGGCGTTCTGATCCATCAAAAGCCAATAATTCTCAGCTTGAATCATTTGCGCCTGGGCATCTAAAGCGGCTCGTTCCTCCGCCATCCTGGTTTCCTCAGCCGCTAAGTCCGCCTTGGCTTGCGTTATCTGATTTTGTAGACTCGCAATGTCCACATTGTGCTGATCCTGCATCGCTGGTGTAACTGCTGTGGTCAACAAGGCCGCCCAGACATCCATCAAACCGGAGAGAACTTGAGATGGCCGGCATGTGGAGCCTCCTGCCCCTGCTACCGGTCCAGACGCCGCCGCAGTAGAGTTTTGCAAGGTTAGTTGCGTTCCAGCCATGAAGATTCCAACATGGTTCAGCGTTTCAAGGAATTCCGAAATACTGGTGCCATCGGAATACCCTTCAAACACGCCATCCTGAACTTGGTACAAGGATTCGGTTTCACCAAATGATTCGTCGTCGGAATAAGCGACCGTGTCACCCTCAGACACCGGTTCAGATCCGATCCCGTGGACACATCCCACGAACGCACGCTTCATGGGAGGATGAATCCGGGCGGGACTTGCACGCTGAGCCGTTTCGATGAGGTCGGTGCAGATGTCCGGCTCAGAGTTCCATCCTGCGCCACATATAGGTTGGACCGAGACGTGTTATATGGAGACCCATGTGGAGGACTCGGCATACAACACGAAGCTACCAGAGTCGTGGAGGACTCTATCCCCACTGGTGATAAGCCGACTATATATGATTTGTAACCCTAGGCCCTTAGTATGTTATACAAGCTTGGGGGCTAGTTCATCGATAGTATACACACACGCACAATGCCTGGTATTCACGTGTACTTTGTACACACCCCTAACACTAATATACAGTACCAGGAGTAGGCTCTTTCTTCAACTGCAAGGGTCTGATCCGAACTAGGGTAAAACTTTGCCTCGTATTACCATCCATCCTAACAGCCAGGGATATCCTACCGAAAGATATGATGAAATCATATCTGCCAACTACTATTAGAGAGGTGTGTCGGGGGGGCAATGTGTGCGAGAGAGGCCTAAAGATAATGTGCGTGCGGGAGACATGTAGGCGCATATATGTGCGTATAGAGGGCTAGTATAGACCGTGCATGTGTATATATGCATGTGAGAGAAATAGTGTTTTCCAACTGAGATTAGTGAAAAGAGTGGTACATAGTAGTCAGAAAGAGAGATAGAGAAACAAAGAGAGCATGTGCGTGAGACACCCCGACACCCTGAGAGAGATTGTGAGCATGTGTGAAAGATAAATGCCGATGCATATAAAGTGTATGCACTTATGCGTTAGATAGAGAGATATCTACGTGTAAAAGGCGGTTCTACACATTAAATTAAAATATAAATGGCATTATTATTTTTGGATGAGATCATGAATTTTGCAAAATTGCATATGGACAAAAATCGGTATATCAGACACCCATACTCTATTAAATTATAGCATGTGCATGTGTTTATTTCATATTATCGATCCATAGAGTGAGAGCGGTTTGAAAAACAGGCAATGGATGCTTTTGCAATTCATATATAAACATTAACTAGTGCACTCCATGTTGTTAGTGTGAAGCACTTTATACATTTGTCACTTGCATGGATACATTCCAAATTGCTAGCTATGAAATAAAATACATGTCGAATTCAACATAAAGGGGGTTTCGAAGATTCGAATTCATACGAAGTGCATTCATCTATTTGAACCCGAGATAATGGCATTTGTAAATCAGATGTAAAAGGGGCATCAATCTTTGTTGTGAGTTTGAACATGGTATATATATTCATACGCATATCTAACTTTTTTTTGCAACCAAGTAGATTATACCTGGAACCATGCATGAACTGAGGTAAGTTGCCTATTTTTTAATATATACTCGTGTACAATGTATATTAAAATGTACCCCCTCCATTCCAAAATAATCGTAGCTTTAGGATTTTCAAGAGTAAAGATATGTGAAGTTTGACAAATCCTGAAAGTTCAATTCAAGAGAACCGAAAACGTTAATGCTTCTGCTCCCAAATATTGAACGAAGCGCCAAATAGGCCTCTGGTCACACAAAACCTCGCAAGACTAATGTTTTGGTGGTAGGAAATTACTATCATGACTCTCGCCCGTGTAGCCTATCGGCCCGATGTCCAAAGGTCTAAACCGGGGTAGGTTTGTAACTTCACCAAGACGTCAGTCTCAACCGCCTCAGAGAAGCATTCATACGCCATGGGCGCTAAACACCCATGCGCTCGGCCGAAATCTATCCCGCCCACATTTGGGACACCTGACATGACTATCGTACCCCCAACCCGCAATATGTCTGAAATTTTAGATGGGGGCAAATTTTGTAACTTTCCCCAAATTTCAAACAAGCGCGTCTCAAACCGAAACATTGTTCCCCCTTAGTTGCCCGCCTCCCTCCTGTTCCCAATTCATACTCCGTGGGCGTAAAAACGCCCTCTCCACCAGCCGCGAAACCCCAACCTCCTCCATCCTCCACCCCATAGCGGCCAATCCACCGCCGCTCTCCTCCATCACGCCGGAGCTGGTACCCCGACATCGTCGTCCAACGCAACCGCAACCGCAACGCCCTCAAGGACATAGCAGCTGAAGCCGAGGCAGAGCTTCCTCGACGACGCCGACACTGACGTGCGCCGTACCAGAACCACTCCGACCACGCCATCCTGCGCCTCACTGCTACGGCCCCACTGTCGCAACCGTCCACCGCACCGGAGCTGTTCCTGCTATGCCGTCGTTCGCCACCTCGGATCTGCTTCCCCGCCACTAACAGACGGCCACCACACCACATTCAATAACTTGGCCATGGGTTCGTCGAAGGCTGCACTGTCCTCCACAACTTCTGGTTTCCGGCGAACAACAAGATCGTCGGAAAAATAGAAGGAGGACACAGCACTGGCAGCAGAAAGTGTCGGGTTTCGGGTTCCGGCAGACCCTCAAGATTCGAACACTGGGGTGCGCGTGGAGATTTCGCCCACTACCTACCTGCACCTCACCGCCTCGCTACGATCTAAGCAATCAAGGGAACAACACAAGGGACATAGAGTTTATACTAGTTCGGGCCACCATTGTGGTGTAATACCCTACTCTAGTTTGTGGTGTGGTGGATTGCCTCTTGGGCTGATGATGAACAGTACAAGGAAGAACAGCCTCGCGAGGATCTGTTCTTAGCTGGTGCGATGAACTGCTAGGGGGAGTTCAGTCGCTCTTTCTACTGGTTTCCTGGTGATGATTGGATGCCTCTACCTTGTGGTGGCTAGTCCTATTTATAGGCAAAGGCCCTGTGCCTCTTCCCAAATATTGAGTAGGAAGGGCGCCAACAATTGGCCATTTTGAAGGGGAACATCTAGTACACTTATCCTGACTAAAGTTGGTCCTCGCCTATCAAAGGCTCTAACGATGACGCCTTCCTGGCCTCCACGATGACTTCCTTCCTGCCGTTGCGACGGTCTTGGTCTTGTTGCACCGAAATGGATGCCTTTGCTTGATGCTCTCGCCTGCGCTTGTTCCCTTTGCACCAAAGAGGAAAGGAGGACACTGCGCGGGCTGGCATCCGCCTGGCGCCCTTGGTCGTCATGGCTTGCGTCATGGGCACCTCGTGAGGTACCCCGCCTTGATCTCTCCGCCTCCTCGTGAGCTAGCCTGACAAGGCCGTGCCTGAGGAAGCTTCTTGCCGTCCACCCCGCGAGGCCTGGCCCCTCGCGAGGGTCTCGAGCTCGTGCTGATGAAGATGGGACGTGCTGGGCCGCCCCTTGAGCCATGCCATAGGCCGCAGGCAGGCAAGTCTGGGGACCCCCGTTCCCAGAACACCGACAGTAGCCCCCGGGCCCAAGGCGCGCCTAGACTTGGCTAAGCAGAGAAGCAAAGGGGCAAGTGCGAAGCGTCACGGGCCCCAACAGCCTGCGGCCTCGGGCGCCGCGTGGCGGTTGGTTGGACGTGGGTGCCTTAGCAACTGCGCGAATCATCAAAAGAGCGGTATCTGCCTAGGCTTTGCTTCCCTTGCTTCCTCCGGTCATTGCCCAGATCCCCTTTCTTGCGCCCTTCCTTTCTGCCTCCGAAATCTTCAGATCTACTTCGACCGCGCGCCCTAGCAAGACATGGTGCCTTGCCAGACCCTGGTCGAAGCTTGGTACTCGCCCGCCTTGGACTCGCCGAACGTGTCGAAGGGGAGCCTTGCCCGGGTGCGCCGAATGGTGGCGGCGCAAGGCATCGACGGGGCGAAGGCGTTCAAGGCTGGCCCCGCCCTTCCTGAGGGCCAAGGGAGCACCTTCTATCCACTGTTTGTAAGCGCCATTGCTGCCGGTCTGGTGCCTCCCTTTTCTGAGTTTTCTTCTCTGTCCTCCGCCATTATGACCTGCAAGCTCTGCATCTCCACCCCAATTCTGTTCTTCTTCTCGCGATCTTCGCCTACTATTGTGAGGCTCACGTCGAAGTGCAACCCACAGTGGCCTTGCTGCGCCACTACTTCTCCCTCCGGCCCTCTCGTGGTCCCGTCTCCGCGTGCATGAGCTTTGTCGCGTATGGCGGCTCCAACGCCATCTCAAAGCCCGGGAAGAGGATTGAGGTCTTCAGGAGCAAGTGGGTCATGGTGGATGCTGGGCACATCCACCCTCGGCTAAATTCTGCCCATGGTGCAGCCCACAAGCTCCGATGATTGGTCTCGCGCGAAACTTGTGGACCCCGCGCGAAGCCGGTGTTGGAGAAGATGGACACGGATCTGAGGCCCGGCAATATGGTGGTGGCGAAGCTGACTGGTGCGTCGCTCCTGAGGGAGTTCCTGGAGCACTAGGTGGCCCCGCTTCATAAGTACTCGCTTCCGCTATGGAGGCCCCGCCTGAGCCCCGCAGTCTTGGCCGACGAAGATCTGGCCGCGGTCCTCCAATCTTTGGTCGGAGGAGACATGGCGAGGCTGGAGGGCGCCCCTGTACCCTTGTTCCTTCAACATGATTGGGAGAAGGTGGTGGACTCCATGCCCGTCTTCAATGGGGACGGGCCCGTGCCCACGGAGGTTCCCGAGGACCCGGCGGCCCTGGCGACGGTGAACGTGTCCTCCGGCGACTCTAGCGAAGAGGAGGAAGAAGAGGAGCGGGAAGGAGGGTCTGACTCCGAGGCTACCGACGGGGAGTCGAGAGAGCCCCTCCCCCAGTGCAGGTCCCGCGTTCTCCGCCTCTTGCCGAGCGACGACGAGGATGGCAATGAGCGGGGTGGTGAGATCTTGCCCCTGATCTCGAAGAAGGCCAGGACTGGGCTGGTCCCCCGCGGGTCTGCCCCGGCTCCGAGGCGATCCGCAGACACGCCTCCTGCTCCGGAGCCTCTCAAGGCTGATCCCTGCAGCCGGCTCTCAGGCTTCAAGTATGGTCGGAGGTTGCTCGACTCACGAGTGATGACCAGTAAGTGCTTGATTCTTGTTTTGTTCCTTGCTTTTGTCGTTGAGGCTTGATGTTTGTATCTCTTGGCTAGGCTGGCGCCTGCGGCGAAGAAGCCGAAGGGGGCTCGTGAGGTTCCGCCTGGGGCAGCGCCTCTGCCCATGAAAGGAGGTGACTGCAAGGCACGGGCCTCTCCTGCCCGGTCGTCCTCGCGAGGCCAGGTGGAGCTGGCTGGGGCGAGCTCAGCCCCCATGGCCCAAGCGACTCCTGAGATATCCTTGCCTGACGCCACCGCCACTCCTGCTGGGGCGCAGCAGGTCCTGCCTCAGGATACTATGGTTATCCTGCCGTCCTCCCCTCCTACTCCACCAACTGCTGTCTCTCCGAATCCTCCCACTGTCCTGGATCGTGCTGCTGCTGAACTGGACCGGCTGCGGCAAGATCTTCTGGGCACTAACCCTCGCTTGGTGGCCGGGAGCTTGGAGCTGGCTTCTGGCTGGATTCGCTCTGATGCTTTGATTCAAGCAGCGCTGGTTCAGGCCTCGACGGCCTGCGACAAGGAGAAGAAGGCCGTCCTTGGGGCGAAGGCCGCTCGCGACACCGCCTTGGGGGACGCGGCTGATGCCCGAGGTCGCTGCAAGGCACTAGAGAGCGAACTGCAGGGCCTGCGGGACCAGCTTGCCGAGGAGGTCCGCATTCGCCAAGAGAAGGAAGAAGAAATGAAGGCTCGTGAGGCGGCCATCAAGGACCGAGACGCCAAGCTTAACAAGCGCCGTGACCGCCTAGGCGCACTGGAGCAGGAGTTGGAGGCATGGAAGGTCGAGCTGGACGGCAAGACGCGGGTCCTTGCCGAGGACCGCGAGGCCTTCACAGAGATGGAGGTGAAGGCTCGCACCTTGCTGAGGTCGCTCTACGACAGCGGCCTGGAAAGCCCATTGGCCGGTGCCGAGGACGGCCCCGCCAAGCTGCTCCCCTTCCTGGTCCGTGCTCTTGAAGATGTCACCCTTGGCCTTGGCCCTACGGCTGAGGCCGAGGCGCGTGTCCTGTCTTCTGCAGCGCTGCCGGTCCTGCAGCTTCATGAGGCGAACCCGCTCCGCGCAGCTCCGCCGCCAACAAATGACTCTGTCGTGGCTCCTGTCCTGCTTTCAGCTCCTGCAACATGCATCATGCCTCAGGGAGGCGTTTAAACTTGTGTTTGGTGTCGTGATAACAGTTATGGACTGTAATATTTGCTTTTGAATTCCTTGAGATTTGCGCTCTTCCTACTTGCTTATGTTCTACGCTGGCAGAGCCCGGCCCCGCGCATGCCTCAGCCGCCGTTAGCCCCGACCGGAAACCAGGACGGGACCAAGGAGTGACGGGCTATGTGACAAGTTAGGCTCCTGAGTCGTGATGCTCAGGAGTCCCCCTTGGCGCACGACCAACAAGTAGGGAGGTGAGATGTGTGGGTGAATCTACCATTCTACGTGTGCAGAGCCCGGCCCCGCACCTACCTCAACCACCGTTAGCCTTTCGGAACTAAGGAGTGAGGGGCTACGTGACCAGTTAGGCTCCTGAGTCGCGATGCTCAGGAGTCCCCCTTGACGCTCAAACGGCCTTCGTACCTTGGCTCCGCTCGGGGAGAGACGCGCGACGAACCAGGCCCGAGGGGCCTGGCTGGGTGGCGTACGCCTGGGCATGACCCAGGCATAGCCCCCATGCCCAGCCCCCTCGCGCGGCACTCCCAAGGGGAGGCGTTGCGATGAGGCCAGACAATGATCTCTGGGCTCCCTGAGGTTTATGCGGCCGGGGGCCACCCTCAGTTGTTTATCACCAGCGCAGAGCATAGCGCTTCCGTATGTGTACGGGCATAGCCGCTCCTCGGCAGTGTCGTCAGCCAGCACGGAGCATGGTGCTTCCACTGGTGCGTGGGAGGGGGCTCCCCTCCGGGAGGAGGCCCCGGGGCGTGTACAGCCCCGCCCTGACTCGTGGCCGGCACGGTAGGGCATGAGGAGGTGTATCTGGGCACCCGTGAGCCAGCGCGGGACTCACGGGGCCCTACCTCAAGGCGGGTTGCGCCTGGCACTGGGCCTGAACTTGGTATGTGTTCCTGCAAATTTGGCTAGATGCCGATGCTCTACGTCCTCGGGTCCCGGCCCTCGAGCGGGTTTCAGCCGTCGCTGGTTTGCCAGGTCACTATGCCATGGACAAAGCCAGAGGGTGAGGGCTGGAGAGCCAGTAGGAGCCCTGAGTCGCGATGCTCAGGTACCCCCCCTTTAACGCGCAAGCTTGGTTAGATGCCGACGCTCTACGTCCTCGGGTCCCGGCCCTCGAGCGGGTCTCAGCCGTCGCTGGTTTGCCAGTTTGCGATGCCGTGGACAAAGCCAAAGGGTGAGGGCTGGAGAGCCAGTAGGAGCCCTGACTAGCGATGCTCAGGTACCCCCCCGTTAACGTGCAAGCGGCCGACATGAAGGAAGAAGAGGTGCCGCAGACAGGCATCAAATAATAATCATGATGGGTCGAATGCATGGCCCGAAAATAAACGCAAGAGGGGTACATGCCGCTGGGTCTGGCCCGAGCGACTTGGGGATGATGCAGCCCGAGGGGCGCCCCCAACAAAGTATGCTAGGAACATAAAGTAAAGGGGATACATGCCGCAGGGATGGACCCACGCGGCCTAGGAATAATGCAGCCCTGGGGGCGCTCCCAGCTGGAAATGAAACTTGAAAGATGTCACCTGATAGTGTTGACGATGAAGGGGTGTTGAAGTACCGGACATCATGGGCTGTGGAAGCCGGTCTTCACGAGCCCCCAGTCCGAGGAGCCTCGGGAGGTTCCGGAGGCGCTGGTGGCTCCTCGCGAACCGTCTCCATCTCTGCCAGGACTGCGGAACGCCTGGCCTCCTGAACCTCCAGGATGCTTCCCATGAGGCGCTGGCGCACAGCAGCCGCGTTCAGCAAGCCATAGGGCATGTGAACGTGGCTGTGGGGTGGGCCTTCGCAGTGCCCCATGCGTGAGGGCCAGAAGCACTCCTGAGAGGCGGCTCGGTTGAGCCCTGGGATGTCGATGCAGACGCGCAGCCCACCATCCTCGCCTGGATGGGGAGCTGCGGCGGGTGAGCGGCGGCTGCCACTCATGACTCTTGACTCCTGCAACTCCTGTGTGATCTGACTCACGAACTACTGAGGGTTTGGCCCTCCTTGCCTTGCTCCTTCCTGAGGCAAATGTGTTTTGAAACACGCCTCCAAGTGGTGCCCAAGCGCCTCCCTTGTGATCTTAGCAAGGTCGGTGGCCCTCCAGGAGGGAGCCCCCGAACCCTGCTTGAGGAGGGCGCCGGGCGCACCTTCCTATGCGACAGAAGGAGGTGCCCCCTGAGCAGGCACAGACCCTGAAGGGCTGCCTCCTGAGGTGTCGGGCCTGGCGATGTCTTCTTCTTCTTGGGAGCGGTCTCAGGGAGCCTCCCGCTCCCGCGATCTGGGTTTTCAAGTTATGCAGCCTGAAAAGCTCGTTCCAGGGAGCACACTGCGTCTCTTTCTTCACAAGGCACCGTGATGACTCCACCGCTTCCTGGCATCTTGAGGACGTTGTAGCCATGATGAGTCACGACCATGAACTTGGCGAGAGCTGGGTAGCCGAGGATGGCGTTGTACGGCAGGCGAATGTGGTCGACGTCGAAGTTGAGGAGCTCGGTGTGGTAGTTGCTACATGCCCCGAAGGTGACAGGGAGGCGGACCTGCCAATCGGAACCGTGGAGCCATCGGTGACTCCGGAGAAAGTCTTGGTTGGCTGAAGCTGATTGTAAGGCACTTGGAGATTGTTGAATGTCTCTACGAACAGGACATTGAGCCCTGCCCCGCCATCGATGAGGGTCCTAGTGACTTTCACGTTGTTGATGACTGGGGAGCAAAGCATCGGGAGGACTCCGGCTGTGGCTGCGCACTTGAGCTGATCCGCTGAGCTAAACGTGATGGCGCACGCCGACCACCTGAGAGGGCGCGTGGCTTCAAGCTTGGGGAGGACTGCATTCACTTCGCGAGCGAACTTCTTGAAGATGCGTTGAGAGGACGGGGCTTGAGCTCCGCCCAGGATGCAGACGATCGCGTGCGGGTCCTGGAAGCCCCCAGCCCCTTCGTCCTGATGATGGTCCTCGTTTCTCCTTGGCTGCGGCGGCAGTGGAGGGAGGCCTGCGTTTCCTTGCGGACGATCCTCGCGAGGCTGATCCCTCCAGTCTCCCTCGTGAGGCTGATCCTGCCAGCGATCCTCGCAAGGTCGGTCGCGCCACCCTTGGCGAGGGCCGCGGTCTTCCCAGCGTCCTGCGTTCCTTCCTCCTCCTCGGCCATAGCCTCGATCGTTGCGGTCGGGGCGTTGGCCGATCCTTCCTTCTCGCACGGCTCGGAGCTCTTGGCATTCATTGGTGTTGTGGGTGTGGAGGTCGTGGTACACACTGTACCGACTGCCCTTGAAAGACTCGGGCTGATCTCTGCCCCGCTTGGTGTCTGGTTCTGCCGCGAGCACGGCAGCCCCCTTGCGCTTCATGTCCTTGGCCTTGGATTTCTTCTCTACTGGGTCTGCGGCTGGTAGCTCGAGGAGGGAAAGGCGCCCTTCCTCAGCCCTGGCGCACTTGCTCGCTAAGTTGAACAGCTCCAAGGAAGTGCATAGATCTTCATGCATCGCCAGCAACTCCTTCACCTTGACGTCACGCACACCATCGAAGAAGGCTGAGTTGATGGCCTCCTCGGTCACATTGGGAATCTTGAGGCATGCATTGTTGAAGCGATGGATGTACTTCTGCAGGGTCTCCCCTGGTTGCTGCTTGATGCGGCGCATGTCGCTCACAGCAGGTGGCCGGTCGCGAGTACCTTGGAAGTTGGCGATGAAACGGGTGCGCATCTCGTCCCAGGAGGAGATCGTGCCTGGAGCTAGGTTCAGGAGCCAGGCGCGGGCCTCATCCTTGAGTGCCATGGGAAACCAGTTCGCCATGACCTTCTTGTCCCCGTTGGCGGCTTCGATGCCCACCTCGTAGATCTAGAGGAACTCCGCAGGGTCGGCTGTGCCGTCGTAGCGAGGAGGCAGGTCTGGCTTGAACTTGCAGGGCCACGCGACGCTGCACAGCTCGGTGGTGAAGGCGCGGCAGCCTGCTGTGGCCACGGAAGGCCTCTGGTGACGAGGAGCTTGGTCTTGCGGGCCCCCATGCGCTGAAGCCGGGAGCAGCGCGGGGTCTTGGCGTGCTGGAACAGGAGCGTGGTCGCGACAGGCCGTAGCGGGGAGCACTTGGGCAGCCTCTTGGGGACGAGGGACCTCTTGGCAGCTCCGCTCTTGCTGCGCTGGCGCCGGCCGGAGTGGGTTCCGTCCAGGGGCCACGCGCCTTGGGGCCAGGGCGCCTTCTTGAGGGGGAGGCGGCTGAGGCGCCCCCGGAGCTTCATTGCCCGCGCAGGGCAGGGCGCGGTGCATCGAGAAGGACGGCGCGGGGGAGCCCCCTGCGGCGTGGACGAGTTCGGCGACGCGGTCGAGCAACTCTTCGTAGACGTCATCGACTGGGCGGTAGCGCAGAAGCTCGTTTGCCGCGATGAGCGCAGCTTGAGCCTCCATGGCCGCGCGGGGTGCGCGGGATGAAGAACTAGCTGGGGCGAGTGAGGGCGTAGCAGTGCGGCCGTCTCGCCTCATGGACGGATGCTGGGACGATGCTTGTTGCTCGTTCCCCGCCGGGCCGGTGGCGGTGTTGACGGCAGGCGACGGGGAACGGTGGGGGTGGCCGCCGACGAGGGCCGTCTGGGCGACACGGGAAGAGAGAGCGGCACGGCGCTCGGCGCGGGCCCGACGAGCGTCTGACATGGATGCGATGGTCAATGAAGGACAGGGCAGCGGAAGGCGAATTCTGGTGCACCCCTACCTGGCACGCCAAATGTCGGATTTCGGGTTCAGGCAGACCCTCTAGATTCGAACACTGGGGTGCGCGCGGAGATTTCGCCCACTACCTACCTGCACCTCACCGCAGGGACACAGAGTTTATACTAGTTCGGGCCATCATTGTGGTGTAATACCCTACTCTAGTTTGTGGCGTGGTGGGTTGCCTCTTGGGCTGATGATGAACAGTACAAGGAAGAACAACCTCGCAAGGGTCTGTTCTTGGCTGGTGCGATGAACTGCTAGGGGGAGTTTAGTCGCTCTTTCTACTGGTTTCCTGGTGATGATTGGATGCCTCTACCTTGTGGTGGCTAGTCCTATTTATAGGCAAAGGCCCTGGGCCTCTTCCCAAATATTGAGCGGGAAGGGCGCCAACAATTGGCCATTTTGAAGGGGAACATCTGGTACACTTATCCTGACTAAAGTTGGTCCTCGCCTATCAAAGGCTCTGACGATGACGCCTTCCTGGGCTCCACGATGACTTCCTTCCTGCCGTTGCGACGGTCTTGGTCTTGTTGCACCGAAATGGATACCTTTGCTTGATGCTCTTGCCTGCACTTGTTCCCTTTGCACCAAAGAGGAAAGGAGGACACTGCGCGGGCTGGCGCCCGCCTGGCGCGCTTGGTCGTCATGGCTTGCATCATGGGCACCTCGTGAGGTACCCCACATTGATCTCTCCGCCTCCTCGCGAGCCAGCCTGACGAGGCCGTGCCTGAGGAAGCTTCTTGTCGTCCACCCCGCGAGGCCTGGCCCCTCGCGAGGGTCTCGAGCTCGTGCTGATGAAGATGGGCCGTGCTGGGCCGCCCCTTGAGCCACACCGCAGGCCACAGGTAGGCAAGTCTGGGGACCCCCATTTCCAGAACACCGACAGAAAGAGGTACTCCTCTTCCCTAATTCGTGCAAATCTTACGTCTCCGCTCACACCGTATTCATCCCATGAAAGAAACTAGTTGAGCGCTTCTTACTGCATCTTCTTCGTGATACTAAATGCACAAGGTTTCCTCCCTTTTACTATTTCACCTTTGCTAGAGGTCAGTAGCCCGCCTGGATTTCAATTCAGGGTCAGTCGAACTGCAATTAAAAGAAGCAGCACCCTCTTAGGCGTGCGGAGCACCTAGTCTGCCTATTCCCCGGGGAAGCGGCGCATCGGTGTCTATCATAGGGGTGTGGGGCGCAGGAGCTGCTTGTGCCCGATCTGGAGGTCGGCGGGGTTTGAATGGATGGCCGGGGAGCGGTGCCAAGCATAGAGGTGCGGTGAGGTCGAGGGGAGGGCGCAGGCAGGGGAGTAATACTGGGCCGGTGGTCACTTTCGTTTCGAGGAAGATCGTCAACACTAACTGGCTGGAGGTAGATGAAGGCGATCTCCCCGTTCTTTGTACATTGGACGGTGCAGAAAAAATGGACTGACCTATTTGCTTTCAGTCGACTGTTATTTTCATAGAATCTTGTAGTAATTGAGTGTGCCATGCATGTTGTAGAGCTATCATATGTCTCCCGTCATTTATTTCTCACCGACCTGCTATATGCTACCTTTACACTATACTAATTGTGCACACACTTCACCCATACTCACACTATTGTTTTTTTATGCATGGGCATTTCAGACTCTGAAGCAGAGTTGATGAATGCAGAAAAGAAAAGACAGAAGTCGCTCCAGTGTAATTCGAAGACAAGTAGTAAGCGTTTCAACGCTCTAATAGTTGCAGTGTCAGCAGTTGGAGACAGTAAAAGTAGCTCTGCAGTTGATGATCTCAATTGCCACACACAACCATCCCAGGTGCTTGCTTTACCTTCGTGCTGTCAAATGTAGTTGCATGTTGCATATGGTGTCTAGCTTGTATTGTTTCCGATTTGGTTAAATTGCATCTGCTTACTTTACACATTATACCTTTGATAATGACATGCCTTCCTATTTTTGATACATACTACATATGTCTATTAACCATGTTCGTACATCAAACTAATGCTCTTTTGTATCCCTCGTCAATCACTTATGATGAGACAGTCACCCGAGTGGGTTACTGTGAGATGCCCTACTCGTTTAAAGAGTGCAGTGTCATCCTCCCACATGATTCTCAAGAAACAGCAAGGCTAAACGAAGATAGTCAACGTAGCTCTCTAGTTGATCACCGCAATTCCCCCACACCACCATCAGAGGTGCTTGCTCTTACTTGGCAGTGTGATATGTGGTTGCATGTTGCATATGGTTTCTACCTTGTAATGCTTCTAATTAGGGTAAATTGCATCTGCTTAGTTAACACATTATACGTGTGAATATGACATGCCTTCCTGTTTTTTGTACATACTATGTCTTTCTATTAACCATGTTCTTACATCAAACTACTTCTCTTGTGTATCCCTCATCAATGCTCCTAATTTGTTAAACTGCATCTCCTTAGCTTACACATTATACATGTGAATATGACACGCCTTCCTGTTTTTGGTACATACTATATCTGCCTATCACACCATGTTCTTACGTCAAACTACTGTTCTTGTGTATCCTGCGTCTATCGCTTATGATGAGACAGTCACGCGCGTGGGTTAATATGAGACGCAATACTCTTATAAAGAATAAATTTCATCCTCTCCACATGATTCTCAAGAAACAGCAAGCCTAAATGAAGATATTGAACGTTGCTCTGTACCTGAAGATAGCACTTCCGCTACACCACCATCACAGGTGCTTGCTTCAACTTCGCAGTGTGATATGTGGTTGCATGTTGCATACGGTGTCTAGCTTGTAATGCTTCTAATTAGGGTAAATTGCATCTGCTTAGTTTACACATTATACCTGCGAATATGACATGCCTTCCTATTTTTGGTACACACTACATCTATGTGTTAACCTTGTTCTTACATGAAACTACCTCTCTTCTGTATCCTACATCAATTACTTACGATGAGTCACCTTTATTCGTTGCATATTGCATATTATTTCTAGCCTGTTGCCATGTATTGCTTCTAATTTGGTCAAATACATTTGTTAGGGCACCCTTTTAATTTGGCAGAGTGATATTGGTTTCACCTTTCATATGGTTTCTAGCTTGCATCGATTCTAACAAGTTCAAGAACCTTGTGCTTAGTTTACACTTTATACATCATACATGTCAATATGTCACGCAGTCCTGTTTTTCATACATATTCCATCCTCCTATCATGCGGCTGCCTTACATGAAAGTAGTGTTCATCAGTATCATGCATCAATAAGTTCTGAAGAGCAAATTTTATTCCGTTTTATTATGGGTTTGACTTGACAAGGCAAAATCAAGAAAGAGGAAGGAAAAGAGTAAGGAAGGCGATGATGTTGGTCCTCTGCAGCAATGTAAACAGAGCATCTATACCGATTCTCCTTGTACTGATAGTGCATTACATGGTCCAAGTCTCTGCTCCCCTACTCCACCATCCAAGGTGCTTGCTGTAACTTGGCAGTGTGATATCTGGTTGCATGTTGCATATGGTGTCTAGCTCGTATTGCTCCTAATTAGTGTAAACTGCATCTGCTTAGCTTACAGATGATACATGTGAATATGACACGCTTTCCTGTTTTTGGTACATACTATATCTGTCTATCACACCATGTTCTTACATGAAAATACTCATCTTGTGTTTCCTGCATCAGTCACTTATGATGGGACACCTTTAAGTTGGTAGTGTGATATTGGTTTGCGTCTTGAATAAGATTGCCACCTATGACGAGACAGTTTTAAGTTGGCAGAGTGATATTGATTGCCACCTATGACGAGACAGGTGTCTTGCAGTGTTTCTAATTTGTTGAAGTGCCTTTTGCTTAGTTACCACATCATAGGTGTGAATATGTCAAGCCGTCCATTTTTTCATACATATTCCATCCTCGCATCATGACTTTGCCTTTCATCAGAGTAGTGTTCGTCAGTATCATACATGAATGAGTTCTGAAGAGCGAATGATATTCCTTTTTCTAGTTGGTATGACCTCACAATGCAAAATCAATAAAGCTGAAGGAAATTTGCAAGGCATTGGATGATGGTGGTCCTTCCGAGCAACTGAAACGGAGGTTCTCTACAGATTCTACTCCGCCATCCTCCCAACAAGATTCGCAAGACAACGCAAGGCTAGACAGTCAACGTAGTTGTGTAGATGATGAGCACATCTCCCCTACTCCACCATCACAGGTGCTTTCTCTAACTTGGCACTATTATATGTGGTTCCATGTTGCGTATGATGTCTAGCTTCTATTGCTTCTAACTTTGTTGAATTGCATCAGCTTACTTTACACATAATGCCTGAGAATATGACATGTGTTCCTGTTTCTACATCAGACTACTATTCTTGAATATCCCGCATCAGTCACTTATGATAAGGCACCCTTAAGTCACCACTGTGATATTGGTTGTGTCTTCCATATGATTTCTAGCATATACTGCTTCTAATTTGTTGAAACGTCATACAGTTTGAACTTGGCAGAGTGATATTGGTTGCATCTTTCATATGGTGTCTAGCTTGAAGTGCTTCTAATTTGTTGAAATGCCTTCTGCTTAGTTACCACATCATAGGTGTGAATATGTCACACCATCCTATTTTTCATACATATTCCATCCTCGCATCATGTGTTTGCCTTTAATCCGAGTAGTGTTCGTCAGTATCATGCATGAATGAGTTCTGAAGAGCGAATTTTACTCCTTTTTCTTATCAGTTTGACTTCACAATGCAAAATCATTACAGCTGAAGGAAATTAGTCCGGCAGTGGATGATGGTGGTCCTTCGGAGCAACTCAAACAGTGGGTCTCTACAGATTCTACTCCGCCATCCTCCCAACAATATTCGCAAGACAACACAAGGCTGGACAGTCAACGTAGCTGTGTAGATGATGAGCACATCTCCCCTACTCTACCATCACTGGTGCTTGCTCTAACTTGACACTATTATATGTGGTTGCATGTTGCGTATGATGTCTAGCTTGTATTGCTTCTAACTTGAATTGCATCTGCTTACTTTACACATAATGCCTGTGAATATGACACGTGTTCCTGTTTCTAGAACATACGTGTACACGATGAACACATCTCCCCTACTCCACCATCACAGGTGCTTGCTGTTACTTGGAACTGTTACACGTGGTTGCGTTTTCCGTATGATTTCTAGTTTGTATTGCTTCTGATTATGTTGAATTGCATCTGCTTAGCTTACAACTTATACCTGCAACGATCACTTACCCATAAGACACATTTAACTTGGGACTGTGTTGTAGGTTGCATCTTGCATTGTCTTCTAGCTTGTACTACTTCTAATTTCTTGAAATGGCACTTACGACGAGACACTTTTTACCTGATAGAGTGATATTGGTTGCACGTTCATATGGTGCCTAGCTTTCATTTCTTCTAATTTTGTTGAAATGCCTTCCGCTTACTGTTTTTTCATACATATTCCATCCTCCTATCGTACGTGTGAATATGAAATGCTGTCTTTTTTTGTATATATTCCATCCTCCTGCGCTTGCCTTAATTCAAAGTAGTGTTCGTCTGTATCATGGATCAACCAGTTTTGCAGAGCTAATTTTATTCATCTTCTTGTGGTTTTGACTTCATAAGGCAATATCAGAAAATAGGAAGGAAAAGAGTAAGTTAGGGGATGTTGGTGGTACGACGCACCGACGCAAAGAGAGACTCTCTAGATTTGCCACTGCTACTGCTAATGAAGTTAAAGTCCCAAGTCTACATGATGAGTTCATCTCCCGCACTCCACCATCGTAGGTGCTTGATCTAAGTTGATAATGTATAATTGGTTTCATGTTGCATATGTTGTCTAGCCTGTATTTCTTCTATTTTGATTAAATTGCACCTGCTGAGTTTATACGTCATATTGCTTCTAATTTTTCGAATTGCCACTTATGACACGACACTTTTAACTTGGCAGAGTAATATTGGTTGCATCTTTCATATGGTGTCTAGCTTGCATTACTTCTATTTTCTTGAAACTCCTTCTTCTTAGTTTGCACATCGTTGCTGTGAATATGTCATGCCGTCCTGTTTTTCTTACATATTCCATCCTCATACGGTTGTCTTACATCAAAGTATTGCTTGTCTGTATCATGCATCAATGAGTTCTGAAGAGTGATTTTATTCTTTTGTGTTGTGGGTACAGCTTGACATGGCAAAGTCAAAAAAGAGCAAGGACAATAATATAGTAGGGAGTGCTGTTACTCGTCGGGTGAAACAGAAAAGGCTCTGCCGTCGAGATTCTGCTGGTACTTATAGTGCAGTAGAAGGTCCAAGTCCACCGGCTAAATCTACAAACATAGTATCACCTGCTCCACCAGCTGCAGCATCCGCTTCAACTGTACCAGCATCTCAACCAGTTACTCGTTCGTTTGCTTTGGAACTGGCCAGTTCCCAAGCTGACTTCACACCTAACACTACTTCCGAAGCACTGTTGACACAACAGGACTTGGCAAGATCAGATGAACCTCATGAGCATCAACACCAAGACAGTACCTGACCGAGTCAGGTTGCAGTTGCATGCTCCTTTATATGTACTCTCACAGTTTGATGTACACTAACACTTTCCATATTCGTTGTTGAACTAGCACCACGGCGCAAGCGGAAACAGACATCAGGGATAATGCTTGACAGATTAACAAAATCTAAAGGAGGAAGAATGGAGATCCATTTTGAGGCAGGTTTAAAAAGGCCACGTGATGCTACAGAGTCAGCCAAGTTAGTATCAGAGGCAGCCGTTGCCGTTAGGTGTCATGCGCGTATCCTCCCAACGTGGATCCGGTACAGGAATGAGAAAGACAATACCCAGTTTAACACCTTCCTTGACCATTTATCTGTAAGTAAAGTTATTCATCGTAATTAGTAATATTGTCTTGCTCTGTCCCATACTTTCTAGCTTCCTCCTAATGAGACTCACATTCTTTTTTCAACAGATGAGGTTCAAGTTGGATCCGAAAGATGATGCAACTAAACAACCATGCACTCATGTTTTTCAATCTGCTCTGCGACAGTATTGCTACCACCTTAGAAAATCTCACTTTGAAGGCAAGGCTAACAATGAAATCGCCCAAACATCTCCAGTGGAATATATTACAGATGAAGACTGGACAGCCCTCGTTAAACACTAGTCTGATCCAAAGTATCAGGTAGGCTATATGTATTTGATCAGACCACATATTGAACTTGTATTTATGTATGTGCCTTACAAGTGTATCTTCTTCTAGGCTAACTGTTTGAAGAACAAAACCAACCGTTCTAAAGTGAAATTCCAATAGACAACAGGATCTCGTAGCTATATTGCACACTGCGAGGCTCTTGTAAATAGGTGCTACTTCCTTCTTTTTTTGTGCCATATTATCGTATCTATATTGACTTGTTCCAAATACAACGGAAAGCCCATGTGGATCAAAAAGAACCTGAACCGAATGCAGTGCAAATCTTCAAGGATTGCCACACCAGCAAGATGAAGGGCATGAGCACACCAGTTCAAGCCGCTGTTGTAAGTCCTTACTCCTCCTGCCTTGAACTGATTGGTACTTTGATGTGTTCATTTAACTACTTGGTTTGCAGCCAATGTCAGTTACTCTATTCACTTTTATACACAAATGTCTTAACGTATCATTTCACCTTACATGGTTTAAAAGAGATGAAGGATATTCTTTTGGTCTTCATCTGTAATCTACCTGTTATGTTCACGTGCGCACACAATGATAAAATAACTTGTTTGTTTTATATCTGTTTTCCCATGATATGAATGATGTCATACTATGTTCATCCTACTTTAAACCATGTCTCTTTATCCTTAGATGTCTACAAATGTGAGGAAATAGACAATACATTAGGCATGCTACATGGACATATGTTCCGAAAGTGATTTTATTATGTAGTTGGCACCACAATACATGCTAATGTATTACGGTAGTTCACCAAAATAAGTTATGTATAAACGTTTAACCTACTTTGTTTGTTTTTGTCTCATTAGTAACTCACTGGTACACTAATCTACAAGTTCAAACTTTCAGGAAGCTATGGAAAAATTGATTGAACAGCCACAACCACCTGAAGGTGACGAGGCTACTACAGGCACAATGTCACCTCTTGCTGCAGTGCGTCAGTATCTCTCCACTAACAGTTCAAAAAGCACCTTCCTGCGTAATTCGGGTTGGTTGTCAAGGTAACCTCGTCCAAATCGCCTACTGAACAAAATCTTCCTGCTAGACAAAGTGATATATCTGTGCTCCAGACACAAGTCCAATCCCTAATGGACGTTGTTTCGGAAACAAGAATAGTGTTTGAGAAATGTCGTCAAGATATGAATGGTTTCGAAACCAGACTATTAGACATTCGCTTCATTGTTGAAGAGCCATGGCAGAAAAAGGTGGAGATCGTGCTGCTCCATCAGATTCTACAGCCTGAAACATTATCACTCAGGTCAAATGATCTGTGCTTCTATACATCTGATGGTGCTTTTATCTGGAAGGACTGTAAACTTTATGCCAACAGGCATTTTGTTGTATGATTGGAACTTATTTTGTTGTGATACAACATTTATGATGCTACCACAGGCTACAGTAATTACGGCACTATTTTTGTAGAGCGTAGGTTTATCTTAGTAATGTATTCGGCCGAAAGCTTCATAGGAGCCCAAGATGCCAACATTCATCAGGCCCATTCCAATTGGGCTAAAATCGATTACGGGCCGAAATTGGCATGTAGCCCACTAAAAATATCTGGGCTTAAATTAGCATAAGCTTTCAAATTTTTCTGGTAGGCTTGTGCTCTTAGTGGGCCTTTAACAGGCCTAACATAATTTGGTCCCTCGGTAAAAGTAGGCCATTTACAGGTGTAAATATGTCGAGCCCATAAAAAACATGGGCCTTTAATAGACCGAAAATGAGATTGGGCTCTGATTGTGCCAAATAACCCACTGGACTTAGCAGGCCAAAATGGTGGCCCATTTACGATGCGGATATTTGACAGGCCGAAATTCGGACGGGCCATAAATGCGCCGACCTAATACATGGGCCTTTAACAGGCCGAAACTTCGGTTGGGCTAGATTAACGTCATTTTTATATGGGCCGTTAATGGGCCCGATATGATGTTGGGCCACATATGGCCCATGGTTTACGTCCGGTCTTAACGGGCCGAAAATGACAACAGGCCCAAAGTGGGCCAAATCAATAGTGGGCCTCTAACAGGCCGAATGATAGACATGGCCGAATATGACCCAAATCCTTCACGGTCATTTATGGGCCGAAAGTTTTGATGGCCTGTAAATGGGCCCATATGAAGCCGGACCTTTAACAGGCCGGAAATACACCGGGCCATAATTCGGCCCAATTACTTTCCGGACTGTTAACGGGCCAGAAGTGACCTTGGGCCGCATTGATTACAATTTTAGACCAGGCCGTTGACGGGCCGATTTGACAGATAATGTTGGGCCTTTAGCTGGGTCGGCCCATTATGGTCTGCAGAATCTTGTTGGCCTTTAGCTAGGCCGGCCCATTGTGGTCCACAAAATCTTGTGGGCCTTTAGCTGGGCCGGCCCATTATGGTCCGCTAAATTTTGGGGGCCTTTAGCTGGGCCGGCCCATTATGGTCTGCTAAATCTTATGGGCCTTCGGTTGGGCCAGCCCATTTAAACTTTGTGGGCCACTTTTGGGCCGGTCCACGTGTCAACATATCATAGGCCCATCTCGACTGTTGGATGAGTGACACCTGTGCCAACGCGGAGCTGACACGTGGATCCGTCAGCCAATGAGAATTTTAGACATGCAAAATCGGCATTAGTCGTGGCTGTTAACGGGTTATCGGATCCAAAATCTGACCCAATAGCTTAACGGCGTTCTGTCATGGTGGATGCCACGTGTCGGTCACCCTTGACGAAAGCACTTCTGTGACGCTCGGTTTATCGTCATGGAAGTGGACACTTCCGTGATGATAATTTTGGTAATGTGATGGAACACTTCTACGACAACACAGGTATGACTATCTTGATTCTGTCATAAATTTGTCATAGATGTACATGCATGACAAAAAATGCGACCTACTGTGACAAACACGTATCATCACGGAAGTGAATTTTTTTTGTAGTGAATTATTTTGCTCGTAATAAGGAGGCACTTCCTTGCGGCCACCATGGACCCATTTGTCAGCCTCTCCACGTACAGTACTCTTCCGATGGGAGCCGGTCCTTGACCACATTTACCACGCTGCACCAAGAGCACCAAGCGGTGGATGATGGCGAGGCCTAGGAAGGGGACGACGTGGAGCCGGGGAAGATGCGGCAGTGCAAGCCCGTGCGGAGAGGAGTATGAGGGTTCACTGGTTCGACTGCGGTGTGAGGCCGCCGTCGCCGCGGCCTGGCCAGCGGTGGGAAGAGTAGGGAGCGGTGAGGCCTCCGCGGTAGCATAGCCGACCACGAGAGGCAGGAGCATGCGGCACGACCGGCGCTACTTTGGGCGGCTGGAGCAAGAACACCAGAGGTTGAAGAAGCACTACTGTCGTTGGATGGACATCGTACAATCACTGGAGCTAGAATCGTTCATATTGACTAAGTTGACAAAGCCCTCCGTCCCCGTCAACTTAGTAGGCCCACAGGTCAGCCTCCCAGCAAGGAGGGTCCCAGCTAGCAGGGGGAGTATTCATTTTTTTGTGCGTAATAAGGAGGCACTTCCGAGCTGACAGAGGGCGGAACGGTTTTTCACGAAATACGGTGGCCCATTCGATGGGTCCCGCTGTTAGGTGGAGGAATAATTATTTTGCGCGTAATAAGGAGGCACTTCCTTGCGGCTGCCGTGAACCCAGCTATCGGGCTGTCCACGTACAGTACTCTTCCGATGGAAGTCGGTCGTTGACCACATTGACCACGCCGCGTCGAGAGCACCACGGCGGTGGACGAGGGCGAGGCCTAGGAAGGGGATGTCGCGGAGCTGGGGAAGACGCGGCAGTGGATGCCCACACGAAGAGGAGTATGAGGGTTCACTGGTTCGGCTGCGGTGTGAGGCTGTCGTCGCCGCAGAATAACAGGGGGTGTGGGTGATTGGAGGGATGGCCTGGCCAGCGGTGGGAGTAGTAGGGGGTGGTGAGGCCTCCGCGGTAGCACAGCCGGCCACGGGAGGCAAGAGGAGGCGGCAGGACCGGTGTTGCTGTGGGCGGCTGGAGCAAGAAGACCAGAGGTTGAAGAAGCACGACGGCCATTGGATGGACATCGTACGGTCACTACAGCTAGAATCGTTTATATTGACTAAGTTGACAAAGCCCTTGGTACGCGTCAACTTAGTAGGCCCACAGGTTAGCTTCCGAAATGGTGCGCCCCAGATGTCAGGGGGAGGAATCATTTTTTGGGCAGGTGAAGCTAGAATATCCGAGATTGAAGAAGAAGCGCGACATCCATTGGATGGACATCCAACGGCCACTGCTGCTAGAACCGTGTGTTGACTATAAGTTGACAAAGCCTTGCATATGCGTCAACTCTTTTTTTTGGGGGGATGCGTCAACTTAGTAAGGCCAAAAGTGTGTGGCAGAGAACTTATAGCCCATTTGATATTTGTAAGAATGTGCAGCCCATTTTTGAATTCTAATGGAATTTACTACAGCCCATTTACAATTTGTTAAAAGTATAGCGCATTTCAACCAACCGTTCAAAACAGAATTCAATAAAATTTTCCACATTTTAATGGGATCCGAAATATTTTTATCCCGAAATTTCTAGTCAGATTAAATACAATTTCAATATAAATTTATATTACGTAAAAATCCAATGAAACATTGCGCTTGCAACAATTAATGAAATTAAAATTTTCAATATCCAAAAATAATATTTTATAAAGTAATTTAGTGTTTGGTGCATTTTTTTATAGTTACTGCCCAGTTTTTATAATTACATCTCATTTATTATTTCTTAAAGCCCATTTTCTTGTTAAGCCTAATGCATACCTCCTAGGAAAGATTTGCAGCCCAGCGGGGCAGACAATAACAACTTGACCTTGCCTGTGTATTCCTAAAAAAAGTATAGCTGGGCTAGCCATTTTTAGCTTGAAAAAAAATTAATATCTGGGCTGGATATCTGGCCTGGGCTAGACGGGCCACAACCCGCCCAGTTAATACCTGCAGCGATGTTTTCGTTGTTGTTCAGAGGAGGAAAATTAATATCTGGGCTAAACATAGCTCAAGAAAAACTCTGCAGTGCTCACACCTCAAAAACACAAATATTGCTCGAGCTGCTTGGTCCCAGCTGTCGGCCGCTTCTTGTGGAGTTCTCTCGTTTATTGACTACACAGGTTGACCATGGTGTGGGACCGTGATGTCAGGAAACCAGGAGGAAGCAAAAAAATTATAGTTTTATATAATAAGGAGGCACTTGCGTACGTGCGGCTATGGCCCTGGTGGGTCCCCACTGTCATCCTCTCCAAGTAAAGTCATCTCCTCACCCTCAGGTCCGTTGACCAGGTTGACAACGCTAGACGGCGGCGCCACAGCGAGCGCAACAACTCGAAGGACGACGGAGTGGGCCTCGCGGGCACTACGGATGGTCTGATACAGCGCCCGCTGCTCATTAGGGAAGCCAGGATCATAGGGCCTCATCTCCGCGACCGCATTGTTGTTAGCTTGTTCACCGATGCTCGTTGAGGAGACGGAGGTTGTAGCACAGGTCTTCCTGCGCTTTTAGCTCTTCTGCCATTAGGGCGTCAAAGTGCGGCCGCACCTGCTCTATGGTAAACACAGAATGAACCGGCTTAGACAGTGGCGCCGGCTCCTGGTCAAAAGCTATGTCTATCATCTGATTGTCGTCGCTCAGCTTGGTGAGCTCGCTCGCGAGCCAGCATGTCCGGCTGCTGGACCGACCCGCTACCAAGCACGAGTCTGACTGCCCTGGCCCACCCAGACCGCCTCCCTCACCCGCGCATGCTTTTCGCCCGAAACAGTTAGCGCCGCCCGCCCCGCTTCCCGGTGGAGGCGATTGCTCTGCCTTCAAACAACACAAGTGTCATCCGTCCATCCGTCCATCTGCCGCCCACATTAATGATACGCAGAGGCCGCTACTCCGGGGCCACACGTCCGTCCCTCCGCCGCCCAAGATTGCTATATAAACTGCTGCGCTGGCCATAGCCGCAATCATCTGCATTCGTTCCCTTTCTCCTGTCCACACCACTACTGCCCACCATGGCTTCCTCGTGCTCCAGTGCTCTTCGGGACGGGCGGACGACGATGTCCCAATGGAGAACATCGTAGTCGATGATCTAGCGCCAACCCCCTCCTCCACGCCATCCTTGCCGGTGCATTGCACCATGACCATCGGCGAGGCCCGTGCCCAATATATGGACAAGGTGAGGCACAAGCGTTAAGAGCAGCTCCGAGAGGCGCAGGCCGAGGCCGCCTACAACCACCATCTCCTCCAAGAGCACCTGCACGCGGAGGAGCAGATCACCGCGGAGCCAGCGGAGCACGAGGCGCAGCTCGACTCGTACCGCTCCGCCCGGCAAGGGCCACCTCGAGCGCTGGCGGTACCGCATGCGGGTGGTGGAAGCTGCGGCCGCCTACAAAGAGGACGATGAAGTGGGCGAGGCGCTGTTTGGGGAGACCGAGGACGTGGCAGAGGACAATGCCATCTCCGACGAGTCCCTGCTCCGCTGGCATCGAGCAGGCGCTGCTCCGCCAAGGCCCCGCGGCGCTAACAACGAGGCAGAGGACACCGCCGGCTCCGCCGAGGCCTCACCCCACCAACAACGAGGTAGAGGACATCGCCAGATCAGCCGAGGCACCACCCTGCCGGCAACGAGGGTGAGGATTTCCCCCACTCCGCTGAGGCGCCACCCGCCGGCAGCGAGATAGAGGACATCGCTGGCTCCGCCGAGGCCCCGCCCCGCTGCCAATGATGTCGCGCCACACAGAAAAAGAGGAAGAGTAGAACACGGTAGGTCGTCGCCGCTCCGGTGCAAGTAAGGCCACCACTGCTACCCTCCGGTTCAAGCCAAGCTAGGCGGGTTGACCATTGATGTCCGGTTAGCTTCTTGGCGGTGACGTTGATTCAGAGAGCTATGTTGGAGAAGGACGCTGCTTCTACTTAACTGCTGGTGTAGTTGGCTGACTGACACGTGGGCCCAACAAGCATCTGGGCCACATGTCAGTTACGCAACTGCACCTACAGTTAAGTCACTAAAGCTTTTGTTCGGCTCAGTCGGACAGAGGTGGGTTGCTTCGGTTAATTAATTATACCTCTAGCGCACCCCTTTTTAGTTGAAGAATGTATGAAATGTAATGAAATCTGGCATGTTTATATGAAATTCGACCGTATATGAATGAATTTATTTTGATTAGTTCTAATTCTTGTATCACTGGCATTGGATGAACATGCAAAACAATACGTACTAGCATTATTCCCAGGGTGATCAGCTCATTTGCAGCAGTTTCACATGTACTCCCTCCGGTTCTTTCTAGTCTGCATACAAGTTTTGTCTGCAGTAAAAGTATCTCTACTTTGACCAATCTAATAGAAAAAAGTATGCACTTTCACAATGTGCGAAGTAAAAAGGAACAGAAGGAGTACAAAGAATTTGAGCAGCTTTTTAGCGTTCCGGTACATTGCAATCAAACACACAGGCCTGGCAATTAATAGAGAACATTCAAAACAATCGATGATTATGCATCTCAGCGATTCACATGTCAGAGCCAATATTTACTTCACAACTAAAGAATAAAGAAAAAATTGATTGACACTGCTGACAGCAAAGGGAGTCCCATTCGAAAATATCAAATCGATGTCTTCTTGCTACAATCAATGAGCAAAATTTGACAGGGTTGTCCCATTCCAAAATATCAAATGCCTACGATTGTGGAATGGGCAGGGTTTGCCATCAGTACGGACATTGACATGGCACCTCGTGCTAAATAAACCAACTATTCTTTTTGTGCAGTTCCACCAAAATCAACCAAATTCATGCATGAAGCACTTCTCAAGGACAATACCACTTTTTCATGATAGTATCTAAACAGTAGCACAACACCAATAGACATGACGAAGCTCAATCATACAAATGAAATTAGTAGGCGAGTACCAACCTTTGTTAGGAGGCTTATTGTGTAGAGCATAGAGATGAAGCACTTCTCCGGAACCATCTGTTGATATCTATTGTGGTGGCCATGCTTACTATATACTCCTCGATTAGTTTAATGTTTCCAACATCTTCTTGTGCAGTTCCACTAAAATATACGGTATCTTCAAAGAAGAACCCTGTTTGCACAACTAGATATAGTTACGTATTACATTAAGAGTGGCATCAAATCAGTTATAAAACAATTTCTCATTCCAGCCGTAGTAATAAATTAAGATGCAAAACTATATCATTACTTGTGTCATCATAGTTCCAGTGCATCATTACAGCACCGGGAGTTGATTTTTGTTTTTCTTCCGCTTGTTCTTCCCCTTCATCACTTGGTTCAATAACAGACAAGTCTCGCCTTCAATGTAAGATTTGGCATGTCAATTAGGGAGCACAAGTATATTACTAAACAATGACCTTAATTTTCTGATGAAAGTGGCAAAATACAGGCCAACAATTGTGAAATATTCTTATCTTACCTCAATGGGATATTGCGGTGCACATACAAATTGGAAGTCTTGTCTCCATTTGTGCAGTTCACTAAAATCAAGCAACATTACCATAAAAGTAGCACAACATATGAAAGCACACTGCAAAATCATGTGAAAGAAGGCTAGTTCTGACCTCTCATGACGCAAAATTCAAACAACTCACAAGAAGAAGATCTTAACAAAATTTGCCAACATGGATAGGAAGTAAGATCTCCTCTTGTGCAGTTTCACTAAGATCAAGCAATCAAGCAACGTTGTGAGTATGACATTTTGGTTGAACTTCACAAAACACTCTTAGAACAAAAGTGTTTTGTGCAGTGCAACAAAAGGTCACAATGGCAACGAGGTGAAGTAGATAACCCTGTTAACACAGAGCACTACAAGAAATATGTCAACTCGTGACCTTTTGTCAGTGACCCTGGAAGAATTGGTCATAGATCTATGACCATTTGAGACCAAATGGTCAAAAGCTATTCGGGGGGCTCCAAACCCTAAACCATTGCGACCATTTTGGTGAGAAAGGTCACAATTTCCTTACACGAAATGGTCATAAAGCAAACAGTGCTGGTCCGCTGCCTTATTTCTAGTTGTTAACGACCAATATAGATGGTCATAGCCTTGTAGATTGTGGTGGGTTGTGATGACTAGGCGCCATCTCATCAGTTTTGCTTATGTGTCATGTCCATGTGTCAATTTTTGCCCTAGGTTGTGAAGCAGCCTATATTTCTGTTAATCCAAAAATTACCAAAAAATTCTCATAAATTTTTTGGATCCTATCTTCATCAAATATGTCAAAACCCTTCCTTGCCTAGTTCAAAAATAACTCAACAATATTCATTTTCCTATTCTGTTCAGAGCAGCACTTTCTGAAGGAAGTACCATTTTGGCATGTCTAAATGGTATCCATTTTCTATAGTGCTTTCCTCTACCCAAATAACCATCCTCCACCAAATGCCAGCTCAATCCATTCATTATTTTGAGCCCAGCTTCAACATTCGTATTTATGTCCAGTGTGGTACTTTGCAAAGCAAGTACCACCTAGGCTCCTTCTTTTCAGCTGAAAATTTGTGAAGACGGTCTTCTTAATAATTGATCATCCTCAGCCAAAACTCACGCCCATTATCCATGTGCATTTCCCGTACCGCTAATCAAACACTTGGCTGCTTATCCATGTTTAAGCATCGATCGGTCTCCTCGTGAGAATCTTATGTTGTGATTTTCTTCCTAGCACCTACCTAGGGAGTGCCCAACCCACTAGACATGCCTAGGCCGCCCAGAACACATGGCAACGCCACGGTCATGCGGTGACCACACGGCGGGCATGCGAGTTTACGCGCTCTAGAGTTGGGGCCCTCAGCCACCGTCCAAACCTCTACGTATCACCACCAAACCATGTATTTATGATTAAATAGGTACTTATGTAACTAGAAATGATTTTTGGAAAAAAATAAAGATCAAACTATGAGGCAGCCGCAGTTCAAATTTGACCCGCTTCCTACTGTATCGACGAGAATTTGTCTTTTTCACCAGAGGTGAATCAAAACTTTTGACAACCAACTATTTTGTCAATTGTGCACTAAATATGGCCTAGTATTTTATAAAATTGGTTTGGTCCAATTTTGTGACAAATATATGGTAGTTCCTTCACAAAAAAACCTCATTTCGGGCACTCGAAAAATGGAAAATGATTTTTTTGTCCAAAGAGAATGAAAACTCCCTTAAGCAACATTGTTTGTCATTCCAATATGCACCCTTGTGCACAATATGAGATCATTTGAACAAACTATACCATGAATGTGGCCATAAGATTGATCATTTGGTTTGAAAGTCATGAATCTTCATGATTGATAGCTCATTTCTGAGAACACTTTTTAAAAATAATTGCCGTATTACAAGTTTATTATTTTTCCTGGAAATTTGGTCACATATAATGACGCAATGCGAAGGTTTTCCAATTTTTTCATTTTTTTGATTTTTTTATGCCCGTTTCAAAATGCGGTCAAAACGGCGGGCTTGACCGTTCCTAGCTTGTGGTTGAATCTTGGAATTTTGTTGGTGTCTCTCTGATTAAATAGATACTTATGTACCTACAAATGATTTTTTTAAATAGAGCAAACTATGAGGTAGCTGCAGTTCAAATTTGACCCGCTTCCTACTGAATCGATGGGAATTTGTCTTTTTCACCAGAGGTGTTTCAAAACTTTTGACATCCAACCATTTTGTCCATTGTGCATTATATATGGCCTATTATTTTATAAAATTGATTAGTTCCAATTTTGCAACAAATATATGTAGGTCCTTCACAAAAAAACTCATTTTGGGCACTCGGAAAACTGGAAAATGATTTTTTTGTGCAAAGAAAATGAAAACTTCCTTAGGCAACATTGTTTGTCATTCCAAGATGCAACCTTGTGCATGATATGAGGTCATTTGAACAAACTATGCCATGAATGTGGCCATAAGATTGATCATTTGGCTTGATAGCCATGAATCTTCACTCATGATAGCTCACTTTTGAGAACACTTTTTTAAAATAATTACCGTATTACAAGTTTATTATTTTTCCTGGAAACTTGGTCATATATAATGACACAATGCGAAGGTTTTCCAAGTTTTTGATTTTTTTGAATTTTTTATGCCCGTTTCCAAATGCGGTCAAAACAACGAGAATGGTCGTTCCTAGCTAGTGGTCGAATCTTATAATTTTTTTGATGTTTCTCTGATTAAATAGATACTTATGTACCTAGAAATCATTTAAAAAAAATAAAGAGCAAACTATGAGGTAGCTGCAGTTCAAATTTGACCCGCTTCCTTCCGAATCAGCGAGAATTTGTCTTTTTCACCAGAGGTGGATCAAAACTTTTGACACCCAACCATTTTGTCCATTGTGCATTATATATGGCCTATTATTTTATAAAATTGATTAGGTCCAATTTTGCAACTAATATATGGTAGGTCCTTCACAAAAAAACTCATTTTGGGCACTCGAAAAAATGGAAAATGATTTTTTCGTGCAAAGAAAATGAAAACTTCCTTAGGCAACATTGTTTGTCATTCCAAGATGCACCCTTGTGCACGATATGAGGTCATTTGAACAAACTATGCCATGAATGTGGCCATAAGATTGATCATTTGGCTTGAAAGCCACGAATCTTCACGCATGATAGCTCATTTCTGAGAACACTTTTTAAAAATAATTTCCGTATTACAAGTTTATTATTTTCCTGGAAACTTGGTCACATATAATGATGCAATGCGAAGGTTTTCCAATTTTTTGATTTTTTTTGAATTTTTTATGCCTGTTTCAAAATGCGGTCAAAATGGCGGGAATGACCGTTCCTAGCTAGTGGTTGAATCTTGGAATTTTGTTGGTGTTTCTCTGATTAAATAGATACTTATGTACCTAGAAATGATTTTTGGAAATAATAAAGAGCAAACTATGAGGCAGTTGCAGTTCAAATTTGACCTAGTTTCTAATAAATCGGCGGAAATTTGTCTTCTTCACCCGAGGTGAATCAAAACTTTTGACACCCAGCCATTTGGTCAATTTTATATTAAATATGGACTAGTATTTTACAAAATTGATGGAGTCAAATTTTACAACAAATATTTGATAGATTCTTCACAAAAAACCATTTTTGCCACTCGAAAAATGATTAAAAATAGCTAGAAAGATGAGAAATGCGTACAAATTGGTCCTTATCCATAAAATGTGGTCTAGCTCTAGTGAAAATTTGCGTGGTGCCCTTTTGCAAAATATTTTTCACAGCTACTTCACAAAATCCCTCTAGTTTTTGTACTTGGAAACTCTTTTAAATCACTGATTTTCCGAACCAATCAGAACCATTCCCACGGATCGATGACATGGCACCCATCCATCCATCCATCCCTCCATCCTACATCCATCTATCCATCCATCTACCTAGAAGGAACAAAGGAGAAAAAAAAACCACCCGCAGCCCAACAACCCCAAACCCTAACTCCCCCTCTCATCCTCTCCCCCGATTCAGATCGATGCCGCCGCCGCACATCCTGCCCCTCCCCCTCCCCGCCTCCCACCCCCCTAGCCGCCGCCTCCTCCTTCCTCCAGCACTACGTCTCCAACCTCACCTCTC